>NW_020230212.1:0-151580 GCF_003227715.2 Harpegnathos saltator
AACTTCTCCCCTACTGTACAATATTGGTCTACAATTATCCAGTACTACCTAGCCCTACCAGCCGCCCGCGCGCCCGGTAACTATTGTACCGTTCAGTACAGAGCAGTCCAGAGTTACAAAATGGACCAGGAGCTACTGCTCCCCTGTACTCCACCGGTAATTCGTTAATATAATATATAGAACGTATAGGTTCCGCGCAAGTCTCGCTGTCGTCGACAAGACCGTATCCGAACGAAAAATGCAGCAACAGCAGTGAACGCGAACTGCGAAAACCTCTTTTGAAAAAAAAAGAACAGTTGGACTCGGCAGGATTGACGTGCACCTCTCGCAATCGTTCGCTTCTCCCCAAACCCCTCCCAAGGAATCTGTCTGGAAAAAAAATGGACAGCGACATGCGGAACGGCCGACGAGCACCTCTGCTCGTTCGTTTTCCCCCTCAAATAATACGAAAATTCTCTACAGAAAAATGTTACAGCGAGACCAATGCAACAACCGAGCACAACCACAACAACACCAGACAACAAGCGGCACCCTCCACTTCCTCGCTGATAAAATATAAAACAAATTCCATCCCCCAACAGCAAATCTCATATCCCCACCGCTTCAGTCCCTCTCTCACACAACACGAACCAACTCCAGATTTGGAGGCAGACGGGCATTCTCCATCGTCATTTTCTCCCTCTTCCTCTTTGGAAAAAAAACAGAACACCATGATTCAGACAAGTTACGGAGATCTTCTGCTTCGTTTCGTTTCATCCCCCCCCTCTTCGAAGAAAAACAAACACCAACTTTCGGCGAGGCTGACATGTATCTTTCGCATCGTTCGTTTCATCGCCTTCTTGGAAAATAAATGAACAGCAAGTTTCAGCGAATCTGACATGTATCTTTCGCTTCGTTCGTTTCAACCCCACGCCCCTCTTGGAAAAAACAAACAGCAAGTTTCGGCGAGGCTGAAATGCACCTTTCGCTTCGTTCGCTTCATCCCTCCTCTAAAAAAAGACGAATACCCCGTTTCGGAAAGTATGACGGGCACCTCTCGCAATGTTCGTTTCATCCCCCCTCATAAAAAAAATCGAATACCCCGATTCGGAAAGTACGACGGGCATCTCTCGCATCGTTCCTTTCATGCCCCTTTTCGAAAAGAAAACGGACAGCAAGTTTCGACGAGGCTGACATGCATCTTTCGCTTCGTTCGTTTCATCCCCCCTCTTGGAAAAAAAACGAAAACCCGATTCGGAAAGTATGACGCGCATCTCTCGCATCGTTCGTTTCATCCCCCTCTTAGAAAAAAAACGGACACCTCGATTCGACATGAATGACGGGCATCTCTCGCATAGCTCGTTTCATCCCTCCTCTTCGAAAAAAAAAACGAATAGCAAGTTTCAACGAGGCTGACATGCATCTTTCACTTCTTTTGTTCCATCCCCCTCTTGGAAAAAAAGACGATTATCCTGATTCGGAAAGTATGAGGGGCATCTCTCCCATCGTTCGTTCAACCCCTCTCTTCGAAAAAAACGAATATCAAGTTTCGGCGAGCTGACATGCATCTTTCGCTTCATTCGTTTCATCCCCCCTCTTGGAAAAAAAGGAATATCCCGATTCGGAAAGTATGACGCGCATCTCTCGCATCGGTCGTTTCATCCCCCCTCTTCGAAAAGAAAACGAACAGCAAGTTTCGACGAGGCTGATCTGCATCTTTCGCTTCGTTCGTTTCATCCTCCCTCTTGGAAAAAAACGAAAACCCGTTTCGAAAAGTATGACGCGCATCTCTCGCATCGGTCGTTTCATCCTCCCTCTTCGAAAAGAAAACGAACAGCAAATTTCAACGAGACTGACATGCATCTTTCGCTTGGTGTGTTTCATCCCCCCTCTTGGAAAAAACGAATGTCCCGATTCGGAAAGTATGATGCGCGTCTCTCGCATCGTTCGTTTCACCCTCCCCCCTCTTCGAAAAAAATGACCAGCAAGTTTCAACGAGGCTGATATGCATCTTTCGCTTCGTTCGTTTCATCCCCTCTCTTGGAAAAAAAACGAAAACCCGATTCGAAAAGTATGACGCGCATCTCTCGCATCGTTCGTTTCACCCTCCCCCCTCTTCGAAAAAAAACGAATTGCAAGTTTCGGCAAGGCTGACATGCATTTTCGCTTCGCTCGTTTCATCCCCCTCTTGGAAAAAAAACGAATACCCGATTCGGAAAGTATGACGGGCATCTCTCGCATCGTTCGTTTCACCCACCCCTCTTCGAAGAGAAAACGAACAGCAAGTTTCGACGAGTCTGACATGCATCTTTCGCTTGGTTCGTTTCATCCCCCCCTCTTGGAAAAAAACAAATATCCCGATTCGGAAAGTATGACGGGCATCTCTCGCTTCGTTCGTTTCATCCCCCCTCTTGGAAAAAAACGAATATCCCGATTCGGAAAGTATGACGCGCATCTCTCGTATCGGTCGTTTCATCCCCCCTCTTCGAAAAGAAAACGGACAGCAAGTTTCGACGAGGCTGACATGCATCTCTCGCATCGTTCGTTTCATCCCCCTTCTTCGAAGAAAAAGTGGACACCTCGACTCAGCAAGGCTGACGTGTATCCCTCGCATTGTTTTCTCTCACTTTTTGGAAAAAAAACATACCCCGTTTCGACAAGTCTGACGGGCATTTCTCGCATCGTCCGTTTTCTCACCCCTCGGCGAAATCTCTTGGAAAAGAAACAGACACCTCGTCTCAGCAAGGCTGATGTGTATCTCTAGAATCGTTCGCTTTCACCCCCCCCTCCCCTACTCTCAGCGAAAGAAATCTAACTCTCGTTGGAAAGAAATGTACAAGGACTTTCGGAACAGCCGACGGGCAACCGAGGAAATGAACGAACGGAAAGGAAAAGAAGGAAAAAATTGAATGAAAGGTGCATCAATTTTTTATTTGCATTCCGTTGCTACATGTTGATACAACAACAACTACAACAACAACGATAGTGAACAACTATATTTTCATCGCATTCCTTGCATCTGTCGGTTGCAGTAGTTGCCAGGCCTTCCACTTTCGGCATCGTTGTGGACGAACAGACCTAACGACGATGTTTAGGCAGCGCCCGCCATGCGTACGGCAATTGTGATTCATCCGCTTTGATATTTTCATGCAGTGCATACTGAAGTCTTCGTTCCTCGGCCTTGGTGTCGATGGCAATTTCGCACGTGCCGTCCACGTAGCATTTGCATCCTCGTGGATCAACGAGTTTGCTTCGCTCTTGCGCCGATGTCTTCGGGGCACGTGTGGACGTGAGATTTTTCGTCGGTCGTCGATACGGATCCACGTCGGCGAATGCTTCCGTGAGATTTCGTACAAATTCTTCCGATTTACGCGGAGCGCCTACTCCTCTATCAACGCGACGACGCTTCCGACTCCTGTGTTTTTTCATTGTTACACTGCGGCGTTTGCTGCGATCACAACAGCCGTTATGGCCGTTGTTCAATGGCAGAAACTTCCCCTTAGCGTCGCGTGGACGATTCATGTTTCTTTCCACGCTCGCGTTCGTCCACTCGCCATGCTATCACTTACAGTAGCCTACCACCATGGTCATGGCGTTCAAACGATGACGAGTGCGCGGGCGAGCGCTGCTCGACCGATACCTTGTCACTCCAGCAATCGCACAAGTGCCGTCTCAGCTGCACCGCATTGATGCCTACACGAGACACTTTGCCCAAGTATCGATCGACTTGATGTCCGCGAGTCGCAAAGGTGGCTGCTTCGGTACCCCCGCGGATTTTGCGAATTTGTTGAATGCTGTTTTCTGCAAACATATGGTAACCGGCATCGTTGTACGCTTTTCCGATACTCTGCATATTTGAGCGCCAAGTTGAGATTGCGACCGTCGCTAACGCGTAGCATTTCAGCGTTAACGACAGCCAAGAGGAAGAGCAAAGAACGCATGTGCCTCCGCTTGTTTCCAAATTGCCGTTCGTCGAAAGTGCCTTCGCTTTCGTGATACGCGTGATAGGCCGTAAAGTTTGCTACGTATAACAGCCTGTGCGAAAGCTCGTCGGCCGCCGCCGTGGTATTGCGAGCAGCAGAGGCGGCGGCCGCAATGATACCGCGATACACGAGACTTTTGCAGCTGACAAATATCAATCGAGGCAATTTGCGCAAACGAGCGAGCGTTGCCGCGATCCCACGACGATTCATTGTGAAACGAACAATGGCTCGTGACTTTCCGCGCACAACCACTTCAAACTCGAAACTTGAGTTCCGAAGTTGCACCAGATCATCTTCGTCGCGTTTCGGGGTGTTCACGATGCAGCATATCTCGATGGTACGTCGCTGAGAACAGCTTCTATTCAAACCAATGTACGATGATGCCGCGGCGTTTGTTGTCGTGGTGGCATTGACACCATTGGTATCGTTCTCGTTTTCGCCATGAAAACGGTTGGCCCCGGCCGCTCTAACGTGTTTGGCGTTCAAACCTCGCTGTTGTACATCTTGCATAACCATAGAGACGAGACGCAGCAGTAACGCGGTACCAGAATGAGGACAAGTTGTAATGACGAGAGAGTCGTCGGTGCTCGTTAGTAACCGCCGTCGCTCGTTACATTCAAAGACGTACGTGTTCATGTCTACGCGTGTCATGGTAGCACATGCAGCAACGCATCGATTGGCCTGTTTGCCATACGCGCGTTGTTTTGCTCGCACCAGTGCCTGTCCTATTCGACCGTCTAAGCATAGCATTTTGCGCGACACGAACGGTTGTTTCAGAAGAGAAGAATAGTCGTCATTGTCATTCATGTTTTGAAGAGCAGCATCGGGCGAACAAATTGACATTGATCTCGCTGGCGTTTTGCCGTTTTTGCGCCGTTCGCAACAATGCACGTCTGCGACTGATTCGGTGCAAGAGTGAAGCTTTGCGTCTACCGCCCTGCTTCTTCCTCGTCTCGGTAGAACCGATAAACCGTAGGGTAAACTCGAGCCCGTCCGCGCTGCTGTCGTCGCTTTCTTCCTCGGGTGCCGACGTCGTGGTAGCAGTAGCAGCGGCAGCGGCAGCAGCAGCAGCAACAGCATCAGCAGCAACAGCGTTCAAAATGCTGGAATTTCTAGATTCGTTCGAATTGGAGCTAATGGAGCTACATCGTGCGCGATTTTTTCTACGGAACACGCAAGATATATTTGTTTTAAACGGAAAGCAACATCGAGCACAACGTATCATGGAGTTGAACAACGTGAACGAGCGCAGTTTGAATCGTTCAACGTTTTCCCCAGAATCAATTGTCAATTCGTTGTCGTAAATGTCGTCGTTGTCGTAAGCGTCATCGTGAGCGTCACTGTTGTTCAAGGCACTATTCGTCGTCATCCCATCGTCAACATTTTCGACCGTTATGTCATCTGGTGGCTCCTCGTTCTTGTCCTCAATGTTCGGTAGAGGCAGTAGAGGCGGTAGCGCCGGCGGCGATAACGATGCCTCTAAGGTAGCAGCCGCCACCGCTGCTGCAGAAATTGCCGATACTTCGGACGATGAAACTTCACCGTCGTCGCCACCGCTATCGCCTCCGCCGCACAGTGTGCCGAAAGCCCCGAAAAGTGGCCAAAATTAATTATGGCTGAACCAGGAAGGTTAGCCAAAAACTGATAATTGGAAATAGAACCGTAGCACGAGGAGTCATTTTTCCGTAAAAAGGAAGTTGCAAAAATCAATGTAGCAATTAATTGTTATAAACAAATAACTAAATAATGACTGTAGAACAAAACTGATTACGCTACTCGATTCTACGGGAAAAATACGAAAGTAACATAATAGCGTAATAACTAATAGCGTAATAAATAATATTGATATATTGTTTAAGTAAATAACACGTATATTTTTGTATTTATATTTTTTTATTTTTGTTTATTTTATTTTTTTTTGTTTTTATATTTTTGTATTATTTTATGATATATAGTTATTCACCATGCAATAAAACTATCTTCCAAAGTTGGAGCTGCTAACAATTGAAGAACTTCTGTAGGAAAAGGATCAGCTTTTTTAACAGAAGTTTGTTTGAAGGACGAAATGACAGGGTCTGAGGAAAGCAAAAGTCTTTTAAATAATAATAATAATAATAATAATAATAATAATAATGATTCCCATTTCTACCTAGGGGGAGATTTCTGTCACGGTAATGTTATAAAATAGTTTATATATATAAAAACAAAGCAACAAAAAATGTTTATTTTATGTAACCTTTAGCTTTTATATTTATAATTTTCATATTTATATTTTTTATTGTTATTAGTTTTTTATATTTATATTGTTTATGTTGTTTATCAATTTATGATTTGTTTATTTTACGTTAAAAACTACAATTTTCCCCGTAAATGTTCACGGTAAACATTTTTTGTCATATACGTAACATATATGTTAAATGTTATGTACAGAGATGGTTTGCTACATATATAAGCTTTGTTGCGTTTCAGATATGTAACAAAAGTCAGATATATAGCAGAAACATCTCTGTGTATAACATTAAACATATATGTTACATATTCGACATAAAATGTTTACTAGGTTGCATTATTAAACAGTTGTTATCGTGTTCGAAATAAATAAAAGTTTAAAGTTTGTGATTAATTGTTAGTTTGTTTGCCAACGTCATAAATTTAACTAGAGTAAATTATTTTGGTCGACAATTTAATTTTGATATGAATCGGTATTATCTACAACTGAGAGGATTTGACCGTAAGCGTATAAAGTATGGACCGCTGCTCATAAAATTTATCATATCTTTATAACCGCTGGATACCGCTGTTTCTACTTCTGTATAAACATTAATAAACATCCTACCTTTGTTTTGACAAAAGTACAACGTTGTGGCAGATCGTGAATTTTTTGTATGCCACGAAATAGATGATAGACAGTATATAAAATATAACTTCTTTACAGTTAATTGTTATGTGATATATATAAGACATTCTAATATTATTTTCCTTGTAAATGAAAGTAAACGGATCAGATATTAAACAGGAAAAGTCATTTTGATCATGGAAACTTTTTCGAAGCAAAATCAGATATATCATTCTGAGGATTATAATCGTGCTATTTCTTACAACTCAATATATAAAACTTTCATTCTACATATCTTCGTTATACAGTCGAATTCCGACATACTTTAACTACAATTGATTAATTTGGACCTTCTCGAAATATACTGTAAAGGAGAACCAAAAATTACGATTTTCATTTTTTTCTATTTTGGCCACGTTTAACGACTTTTGGCACACTGTGCGCCGCCGCCGCCGTCGCCGACACCGTCGTCCGACAATGACCACAAAGACTTGTTCGACGAGATCGCTTGGCTTGATTCCATAATTGACACGGCGAGAGAGCTTATAGTAGAATTATTGGGTGTATCGCCGCGGGTATTAACGGAAATCCGCAAGATACTTGGCCGCGTCGGAAGTGATCCAGATGTCACAATACTGTATGAAACGCTGACGTATGGTGCCAGTGGCGCATTTCGACAACTCCATACGAGAGACCGCGCGTCAGCGTCATGTTCGGCATGATCAGTTATCCGTTGCATTGCCCACTCGATCGATTGGTATTCAATGTATTGTCAAGTCAATCGCTAACTGTTCTCTACGAAACATACAAATCGTTCATGACACACTGTAATTGCGATCGAATCGCTACAGTCGTGGATATTATCGAGAAGTTACGCGCGAACGTCATACTGCTCAACGAGAATGCGCATGAGCTGTTGCGAGTCCTGTGGCATCGAACATCTCTCGATACGTCCGAGTCGCTTCGCGCGATTGCCTATACAATCGTCTCGTGTCTGGATGCGGAAAAGTTACGACGCAGCGGTCAGGTCTTGGGCGACAACGTAATAAATTTGTATGACCGTTTAGCCGATGCTGTAGCGGAGACTCAGACAACTTTATCTGATGGAAATTCTGGGGCACCACCACCACCACCACCACCACCACCACCACCATCACCGCGGTCAAACGCAGTCGCAGGAGCACGGACAAACAACAGCGGCAGCAGCAGCAGTCGTCGATACCTGGCAATAAACGTACCGTTCGACAACGCAGTGATGGTCGTAGTGGTACAGCCAATCAAAGCACCGTCGTGAAACGCAACAACTAACCTAATCTAATCTAACCACTCGTTGAATACATCAAGAGCCGGTTCATCGTCATATTCGTCGTAACAAATCCATCCCAAATCTTTGACCTCTATGCGATATCGTTCACTGGATCGAGGCACACGTTCGAAACGATTCGGCTCAATCTGTCGCGCGTAATACTCTACATAATCACCGTAAAGAACTGGGTGCGCGACCAGACCTCCGATGTTGTCTCTGATCGCTATGGAACACGGACGAAACTTTGACGAACAAAGCGAACATTGATGCTGCTGCCATACGATTTTATTGCGCTTGGAAGGAACTCTATCTTCGCGAATCGGCAAGCGTATGCGTACTTCTGCGAACGATTCGATTCGAATGGCAACGGTCGAATCGTCTACCATTGAAACATAGACCCATCCACCGATAAGACGCGCGAGAGAAAACGCGTCCTTGGGTACTCGATTGTCCAAAGAGAGTAAGTCCGCGCGACGAATTGCGAGCAGCGATCCGTCACCGGTGAAACGCAAGTGATACGTCGCAGGATCAGGAATGGATATGGCGGGAGTAGCCTCTGCGATTCCACGATCATCGACCACGCGCAGGAGTCGAACTAAATTCAAATCGAAATCGTACACAGGATGAACTTTCCGCTAATATCCGGTCCTATGAATCGTTCGTACCATTGCCGTCTGGTGCTGCTACGACGACTACGGGAGCCAGCAACACCACTGTCACCACTGTCATTTGCAGCCGTTGAAACTAGCGGAGGAGCGCCGTTGACGACCTCGCTCGAAAATACAGCTCTGCGCAATCGCTCTGCAGATATTACGAGACGATCTGTTTCGCATTGGAAAAGCCTACGTTTGTGTAAAAGTTTTAACATCCACGCGAAGAAAGTGATGATGAAAATTGCAACGAACAAGAGGGGCGAGAATATCGAGAGAAACATTTCGCAGATCCGTCTCACGCACGCTTCGTATTATTTGCTTTATTATAAATAAACTGCACACCTGTATGAAAAAATTTTGTATTTATTGATTACGGTGATTCATTACAATCCATCTAGATATTTTAGCGCAATATTTTGTATCGCCTGCGTTTGGTCAGATTGAGAATTTTATCGTTTTTGCCAGCTGTAGTAGACAATCGTTCGCGCTTTCGTGGTGAAAGTCTGATTTTCACACATTCGCTCGGATGCACATATGGATAGGCGTACAAATTAGGGTTACTGTTGTCGCGACAATAAATGCTGCATGCACGCTTTTGCACTGATGACCGCATACGCAGCGCGTATAATCTTGGACTGCACCGCATAGATCTACGACGAACTGATGGTATCCGAAAATCCATTATATCCGTAGCTGTACACAGTACTGTCGCAGAAGGCGAGTAAATATTCAACTTTAGTGGTGGCGAACTTGTCGAGACTAGATTCAGGCAAACATTTTCATTCGTCGTCGTTGTCATCGTCGTCGTCGTCATCGTTGTAATACGCATTTCCGATTCATAGGACTGCTGCTGCTGCTGCTGCGATGATCGGCTCGGCGTACATTGGTGCAGATTCAACAGTGGCGGCGACAATAATAATTTACAAATGTTATCGATGTCGTTATCGATGTCCTTATCGATGTCGACTTCCTCGTTCGTTTTGCCATTATCCTCATACATGGTATTTATCATGACCCATTGTGCATGGAGAAAATCCTTTACGTACTCGCTATCCCACGAGGATTCCAAATACTGAATTATGTCTCCGAAGCTTTGTCGCACGCGCATATTGACGAGCGGTTGCTGGATCGTTCTGACGCTTAGGCGATATGTACGTGTATATATATATATAAATACTACTACTACCTGCGTGAGATCCTTCCTGCGAATCTTCCCACGCTTGTGTGGCCTGAAACCGGATCCATCGAAAACGTTGACACGTTTGTGTATGTGTTACATGAAATCCATGACTTCTTTGTGAAATCGAACCTGATAATCGGGCACACAATGTGGCAAACGCACATCATAGGCTGTTGCCGTCTTTAGCACCATACGTTTTGTATCGGGCGGACATGTGCAGTTGTGATAGGTAGGTTCGCGCATTATTGCGTTCATATTCCACACTCCACCTTCGCAAAACTTGTCGTTCGCGAAAATGCCGATACAACTGCACGCATTGCCAAATAGCAGCACCGAAACTGGAGAAGCCGACAAGCATCGCGTATTCGCCATTTATCGCGTCGCACTCGTGCTCGTTATCGTCCCTGTCACTGCTGCTGCCGCCGCCGCCACCGCTGCCATCGTTGCCGTCATCCCTCCTGTCGCCATCGTACGTAGCGTTCAATTGCACTGATTCGCACGTTCTGCGGGAAGTGTCGCAATAATGATTCACGCCACTGTACGCGCGACACAATGTGGCGCAATCACTGTCGAATACGCATAATCGGCGAACGGAGGAACAATCGACAAACCCGGCCCCCACGAATCGACGTGTTCTAGGACGCACCATGGAGCGCAAGAGAGAGGCGTTGTCACGACTTCGTTGCAATGATTTTGTGCTACTTGTTGACATTGGGGAATACGCTCGTTGTCTATAAAACACAACTAACAACACGATGAAAATAATTACAACAACGATCGGCATCGGCATTGTCTACGCGCGCGCGAATGCAGCGAGATGCGCGGCGCGCGAGGAAAAACTTATTTGATCGCGGCGTTAACGTCGTTTTACGCTTCGAACGGAGTGCGCGATGATTCGAACGATAGATTTGCACTAATGGTGCACCGCGCGAAATTGGACCAAACGTAGCGAATACTTGTGCATAAATATACAATTGCTCGATTGTCCGCGACTTGCGCATTTCGCTGTCGAAAAGAAGAATTCGTTTTGTATTACAGCGGTCGCGCTCCGTATCGTGCTCGAACGATTGCACGCCACAGCCGGCACACTGTTGACGGTATCTAATATAACGAAATGTCGTCGTCGTCGTCGTCGTCGTCGTTATCAAAGTTGTCGTCGTTATCAAAGTTGTATTCCTTCGATAATAGAATAGATTCAACGAGACGAAGAATCGATTACGTGTTGTTAATCGAACGGCGACGAGTACGAGTACCATTTGACACGGGCGTATTAGCTGTACCTAACCTAACCTAACCTAATCTATAGCGCAAACATCGTCGAAATAGTAACGCATAGAAGGAAAATTACGATCGATCCAACGACGAGAGCCATTGTTGTCGTAGTTGCAGTTAATGCTCCTCCTCCGTCAGCGTCGTGGACTTCGTCGAGCACGAGAGATCGCGTGCATAAATACGTAGCAGTCTGAAAAGTTCTCGATCTGATATACATGGCATTAGAAACTGTCAAACTATAATTGTATTGGAAAGTGGCATCCCTGATATAAACCCATGTAAAATTTTATTCGATCTGTCAAATCATTCGAATAGTAGCACCAGTTGAGAAAGCTTTGTGCAAGATGCGTGCCGCATGCTAACAATTGACCAAAAACGCATTCGAATGCGTGTTTCTCAAGCGTGTTTGTCGTCGTTTTAAAAGCAAAATAAAATGAATTTCAAGCGTCGTTTCGTAACTGTTGATGAAACTTGAATCCACCACTATACATCAGAGCGAAAAGAACTTTCCGGAATCACATCACTTTAATGATGGTATTGAATTATTCGAAAAAATGTTGGAATAAATGTATTAAAGTTTCAGGAGATTATATTGAAAAATGAAACATATTTCACGGCAAAAAAATTTCTTTCATCGTTAAGCCGAGAACTTTTCAGACTGCCCTCGTATTTGCAACGACATATGTCCGATGAGCTCGATCGACATCGCTCCTCTCGTATGGTCTCTTCCGGCTTCCGGCATACTGGGAAAATAACTGGGAGAATGTAGAAGATTTGATTTATTTATTCAATCCATTTATTTCTATATACTTTCTAAACAATTTTTGAGTTATTTTCTATTCGATAAACAAGCAACCAATGCGCCATCGTGCACCATTTGTAACAATGTGGTGCCTGGATCGCATTTTTCGTTTGCATAAAGAGGCGCGTACGGATTTTGAGCGATTTTCGTCCCTTGTCGTCGTTGCACGATCCATCGCACGTAAGCTTGGCCGAGCGTACGATCGAATTCACTTGCGTTCATCGCGTACTCGCGAGCTACCGCTTCGGTCGACTCGCTTTTGCCCTACGACCAATTGTAAAAAATACGTGGCAAAGCGTCGAACTACCTTGTAATAATTTATTTCATCCGCTCGTGGATCAAAGTCTCGAGCGAGCACGAAACGAGTGCAAAGGTAGTCTTGTTCGGTCGCAACATTCTGCCTCGTCAGAGGCATACCCACCGAACGCGTTCACCGATATTATAACCGTATTTTTTTAGCGTATCTTGAATAAATGTGGCCTCTGCGTTCGATACGGTGCGCGGATTCAATGCCAAGTTGAACGAAAAAGACTCGCCACCGTGAAGGTTCGCATATTCGTGCAACGCGTCGTACATAGCCTCAAAGAACCGTGTCGACTCGGCGACGATCAATCGATGCGCTTTCAATATATTCGGTTCGTAGGACTCAAGCGCCAACCACGTGGCTGTAACGTTCAGTTCCAGCGAACGCACGATATGTTTGACGAACGGCTGCGCGTTTTTTTCGAAGCCCTTTGTTATCGCACGAAAACTGGTGGCGTTGTTACCTCTCATCCATTTCCAGTACTTTTTGCCCATGATGGAACATGCTTCGACGGCGAAATCATCAAGTCTACAGAAATATATGTTCGACCGTAACGACGAAGGGTGTCGTTTATCAGTGCGACGAGCCATCGTTCGCAGCACGATTACTCGTTTGGACAAGGGACGCTTTTCACCACTTTCGCGATCTGTTAGTTCTAAATATACGATGAGTCCATCCGTGTCACGATACACTACATGGCACGATACGACATAACGCTCAATCGACCGTATCGCTTCACTGTCCCGAATATGGTCAACGTGTAATACCTCATCTACCGATATGCTCTTTGGCTCTTTTTTTTCATCCGCAGCTAGACTGCTGTCCTGTTGCTCGTCGTCGTCGTCGTCGTCGTCGTCGTTATCGTCGTCATTGTTACCTGCTAGGACGCTCAGAATCCTAGCAGCAACGGCGGACGATTCGTTCTCCGTTCTCGTCAAGAGTACAGGAAATGCTCGTTCACACAGCCATGACGTTTCGTGAAACGTCTTCCGCGAAAGCAGCGTAATGGCCGCGGCGACCGAGGGCGAATAGACCGCGCTTCTAGCGTAATTCAAGTATCCGTACAAACTATTAGCTACCACTTTGTACATTTTTTCCATACAGGTCGCCACTCTTCGTCGAACTGGATCTAAATCGGAACTAAATTTCAGTTGCGTCTTGTAGACTTTTCGTTGCGCCAGATAATAACACCACAGACCACATATCACTGGCTCAGAATTGCCGCTGCCGCTGCCGTGCTCAGAATTGTTGCTGCTAACTTGATACATCAGCATAACGCGTCTTTCATTTGGATTTACGCTCGTATCGAGCAGCTCGCGAGAACCGCGAAACTCTGCTCCTTCGTACTAACCGTTTTCAGTATCGCGCAACACTGCGGCCGCGAGGCTGTCTCTTCCGCACATGCGGATCCCTTTTCGCCGCGCGTTCGAATCAATGAGCTCGTAATCGAAACATCGCAGTATTCCCGCAGCTACGAGTTCATCGAGAACGGCATCATCGCGGTCAACCAAATCGCGCACTTGGTTCACCGTCAAAAGACGAGCGGTCTCCATTGACAACTTGAACTTGCAGCCGATGGAGGGATAGAACGAAGAGAAATCCACTCCTATGGGGCGACGATAGTGCCCGGCGAGCGTAGAATTTATTCCTCCGATGTACACGCGGCTCCCGATCCGCACGAGGTCTAATTCGTCCGTCACGGAGTAATCGCCGACCTGCCAACGCTGACGCAATACGCGCGGCCCGTCGACCCCCTCATTTTCATCGATGTCGCCATCGAATTTGCGAGTCGTCATCACCTGCGGCACAGTGTATTGGTACAATTTTGGTGTATAGTACAATTTTCGAATGGCTACCGAGTCAAAGTTCATCTTCAGTTGGCGCGAACGTTCATTGGTGCCGCGTTCTGCCGCATCGGACGCACCAAAGAAGCGCGCTACGTACGCCAGAGCGATCGAGCCCACTTGAGCTTGGTGTCTGGATTTTACATGCATCATGAGATCGAAGCTAATTTGCGTTTTGCAGAAACGCGGTTCGCTGCGCAAATGTAGCATGTGTACCGCATGCTCGTACAGTCTGTAAAAGATCAATCTGCACCAGAGAAAGGCATAATCGTACTCCTGTAACGGTCGCGCCTCTAGGCTCGGTTTTTTTCCGGGTTGATCCGACCCTGTGGATTGGATCGTTGGTTGCGAGCCGACCACAGGAAAGATTTTTAGGTGAAGGTGTGTGTGTGGTGTGTGCGTGTCAATAAGAGAAGACAAAACAAGTATAACACAATATGCCTTTATTTGCCCGTCACGACCGCGTGCCGTGACGCGACGTCCCAATGTTTGGGTGTTAGGTGATTGCGCGAATTGTTTCCGCGGACGCTACGAGCCCCGCGGAGTCACAGTGGTAGGTGAGCGATTTGCTTGAGGCGTATTTATGTAATTATCTCGGACGGCGCTTGACTCGCACAGACGATGAGGGTCGAGCCACCGATTAGTGATCGCGCGGTGTGCGCCCCGAGCCTATAATATGCGCGGTGGGTGTTTTCGCCGTGAGTTAAAGCGCGAGTTTGGGTGATTCGGCACGCGACTTGACGATGGGTCGCAAAAAAAACGGTACAAGAACGCGTCGCGACACGTCGCGCTCGCTTTTGTCCTCGGCCGCAGTGTCGAGCGCCCTGGTGGTAGAGGGGTGCGGGCGACGGGAGTATTCCTCGCGTGCTGGGCCGACGCACCAAATCCCAGCTGATCAGCTCTTGCCTTCCCGGTGTCCTATTTGATGAAATTAAGAAAAAGATAACGTGAGATCGTTCCGGAGAACGCACCGGAGTGACGGCAAACTCGCCGCGCGATCTCACTATCGCAAAGAACCGGCACAGAATAAGATCGTTCCGGTGAACACACCGGAGCGACGGCAAACTCGCCGTCCGATCCCTATATCGCAAAGAACAGGTATTATTAATCACCGTCGTGGACGGCCTGGTAACTAACTTACGAATTTCGGCAGGAGCTTCTCGGTTGATCCTCTCTCGGAAAGAACTATCTGCGGAGACGGAACTCTGGAGACTTCCCCTTCGTCAAAATCTGCCGGGATTATATACCCGAGATTTTGGGGCTTCGGTTTTCTTCGCCCTTAATCGGAGTTAATTCCGTTTTTTAATCGGAATTAATCGTGATTATGCGGCGTCTGCCGAAGATAACTTCGGCGGTGCCGCTAGCTAGGTTCGGCGGCCGACCGTGCCCGAGCGTCGTTGCCTGGTAGTCGGGCATGTTCGGCCGAGCGCGATGCCTAGGCGCGGTGTCAGCGCGGGTCGGGGGGTGTTGCGCTCAGCTGATTGCCGCGTGCTGTTAGGCGGCAGTCAGCGTAACGGCGCAAAGATTTTTGTGTCGTTACATCACCCCCCCTTTTTTTCCTCGTTTTCCCCTTTCTTGCGTGTAGCTTTTTTTAACCGGGGATACGGTTGGCGGCACGCAACTGCCCGTTGCGTGTGAACCGCAGGCTCCATCGTCCGGTCAGCGTCTGTAGACGGTATTTCCGGGAAACTTTGACGGAAAAATATGGCACGTGCCATATTTCTCCGGTCGGCAGCAAGATGGGCACTGGCGGCGGTAGTGCGGGGCCTTGCACTGGCGGCTGGATGGTAGGCTGCACCCTGGCTTGCGGTGGCGGGGTGTCTCGGATGAGTCGCAGGTTGCCCCTGAACGGCACGTTACTCTTGATTACCGGTCCCGGCTGGATGTTGCTCGGAGTTTGCGGCTCGTCCTCGACCAGTAGTGGCATGTCGCGAGGTGGCGGCGCTGGGGCCGTCGAGGAATCCTCCCCCTGCTCGTCGAGCGTAATGACCGGAATGGTCCGCCTGGTGGTCGTGGTGGATACGGCGACGGAAGGGGGGGCTCCGTGCTGGGCCTCGATCTCGCGCCTCCGTGCCACGGGTGGCGCTGGGCGAATCTGGGGCCCTTTCCTTGGCCGGCCGATTCGGCGTCCGAGCTTTGGCAGTGCGGGTACCTGCCAACTCCCCTTTTTCCGCGCGGTCGGTTCCTTGACCTCCCTCTGGAGGCTAGGACCGGGCTTGGATGTTATTAGTGCCAGCGGCGGTGCTTCGGTCGTCGAGACACGGATGACCGTCGGCGGAGCCGCCTCGGGTGCTGGAAGCGTTGGCGGTGGTTCTTTCGGACCCTCGGTGCGGTATTCGACAGAGGTTCCCCCTTGGTCTGGCGGCCTTCCCTTTTCGGCAGTCTCGGTGACTCGGCGCCATACTGCGGCGGCGTCGTCGTCGGTTTTGAGCAGAAGCTCGGCCAACTCGTCAATATAATTGTCGAGCTCCATATTAACGATTGACTGTCCCGAGTGCTTGATCCTCTCCGCTTTTATAGTCGTTAGGCTCGAAATTACGGCTTGATTCGGGGAGATCGGTCAATCTTCTGGTTGGTCGATGTTCGTTACCTGTTGTTGGGAACGTGATCGTGTTGATTTCTCGGTCTTTGTTATCCGGTGCGGCGCGCATGTCGTGCACGTGTATGTTTTTATAAATGCGGCCTCGTTCGTCTTTCAAATCGACGATTACCGGAGAATGTATTTTCTTTACGGTGAACGGTCCGCTATATTTTGGCGCAAGTTTGGCGTTGAAGGCCTTCGTCTTGTCGGATTGAAGGTGTTCCCTTTTCCACACTGTTTCTCCGAGTTGTGGGCGCCATGCTCTTCTCCGTAAATTGTAATGAGATTCCTGTCGTTGAAATGCTTGGGCGAGATGCATTTTTACGAGCTCGTGTGTTTCGGTCAATACTTTTGCCACGGTGGAGGGTGGCGGAATGGGAGGTTTGTCCCTTCGGTCTTCTTGGTGTGGTCGGGCCAGTTCTCGGCCGTGATTCAGGAACGCTGGGCTGAATCGGGTAGCGTCATGTTGGGCGGTATTAAACGCGAATCGGAGGGCGCCCAAGTGTTCGTCCCAGCGGCGATGCTTTTTATCGATATATTGGGCGATCATTGTTTTTATGGTGCGATTGGTACGCTCCACGGGATTGCACTGTGGGGTGTAGATAGGCATGGTGCGGTGGCGGATGCCGAAATTTTTGCACATCTCCTGGAATTCCTTTGCACCGAACTGTGGGCCGTTGTCGGAGATAATGGTGTCCGGGCATCCGTGTCGATAAATAATGTCGAAATGGTGTCGATGATGTGGGTCACGATTACTGGGGCCGTTGCCACTCGAAGTGCTTTGACTTCCAGCCATTTGGTGAAGCGGTCCTGCATGGTAAGTAACCACGTGTGTCCTTGACGAGATCGTGGCAAGGGTCCCACCAAGTCGATGGCCACCTATTCCCAGGGGTGCTTCACTGCCGTGGCGTGGAGTAGACCGGATGGCTTCTGTTGTCCGGCTTTGTGTGCTAAACAGGTGGGGCATTTTCGGACATACTGGGCGATATCGCGGGCCATGCCGGGCCAGTAGTAATGTTCGCCGATGCGTATGATGGTTTTGGCGATGCCAAGATGTCCGGCAGCGGGATCGTCGTGCATTCGTTTGAGCGTTAATGTTCTTTCGGTTGTGGGTAGGCATCTCTTCCATTGTGCGGCGGTTGGAACTTCCCGGAAGTCGAGATTATGTAGAAAATGTCGGAACACGTGGCCGTCTCGCAGGTCGTAGTCAGGATGTGCGTCTGGGTGTGCTATTACTTGTGCCTTGAGGTTCTCGTACCAGGAACAGGTCGGACGGCCGGTGATAACAGCCACTTCAGGTTCTCGGGACAGGGCATCGGCTACCTGATTACTGGATACGCGTCGGTAGCGGATCTCGAAGTCGTATTGTTGGAGTTCGAACTTCCAACGTCCGAGTCGGCCGGTCGGTGATTCAATTTTCTGAAGCCATTTCAGCGACTGGTGGTCGGTGAGGACGGTGAACGTGTACCCTTCGAGGTATTCGCGCATCTTGCGGATGCCCCAGACCACGGCCAGGCATTCTAGTTCGGTGGTGCTATAATTCCTTTCGGCATTGTTCAGGGTTCGACTGGCGTAGGCGACGACCTTTTCTCCCTCTGCAGTCTCCTGGGTCAGCACGGCTCCCAGGCCGGACTGGCTGGCGTCGGTTTGGAGAGTGAATCGTCGTGCGAAATCTGGACAGGTCAGCACTGGTGCGGTAATGAGAGCGTCTTTCAGCCGTTGGAATGCGTCGGCCTCCTCGTCGTGCCACCTCCATCGTTCTTTTTTCTTGGTCAGCCGCGTGAGCGGTGCTGCGAGCCGGGAGAAATTCGGTACGAATCGGCGGTACCACGATGCTAGGCCTAGGAATTGTCGCACTTTCTTTACGTTGGTGGGTGTGGGCCATGCGGCAATAGCGCTGGTTTTCCCAGGGTCGGTGTGGATGCCTTCCTTGTTGATCAGATGACCGAGGTATTTTATTTGGGTGCAGCAAAACTGGCATTTTTCGATGTTAAGTCGCAGCCGGGCCCCCCGGAGGCGACGAAACACTTCGCGTAAATGAGTGAGATGTTCCTGGAAGGTGTCACTCAGCACGATGATGTCATCGAGGTACACCAATACGTTAGGTTCGAGGTCCGGGCCGAGGACGGTATCGACCAATCGCTGGAAGGTGGCGGGGGCAGAGTGCAGTCCGAATGGCAGTACCCTGAACTGCATGAGTCCGCGCCCGGGTACCGTGAAAGCCGTGATCCCCTTGCTGTTTGGTGTGAGCGGTACTTGCCAGTACCCGTTCTTTAAATCTAAGGTGGACAGATATTTGGCCCCTCGCAGTTTATCCAGGGTAGCCGTGATTTGGGGCAACGGGTATGCATCCCTTTCGGTAACCTCGTTGACTTTCCGAAAGTCAATGCAAAATCGATAACCGCCGTCCTTCTTTCTCACGAGTACCACAGTGGAGCTCCAGGCACTGCTGGATGGCTCAATCACCCCGTCCTCTTCCATCTGTTGTACTTCCTCGTCAATGATGCGTTGCATAGCCGGATTCCGGGGTCGGTATCGCTGCTTGATCGGCGCGGTCCCCCGGCGTAACCGAATTTCGTGCTGGATAGCGGGGGTCGGTCCGGAGACGGTGTTGAATTTTCCTAGTTCCGACCGCAGAAAAATTTGTAGCTGCTCGTCGTCGGTTGTGGCGACTGGTCGTCTGAACGCCTCGACTACCCCAATTGTACGGGTGTGGTCGGCAGTAGGTAGGGCCGGAGATCGTAGAGTTAGACCGAGGCGTGACCACAAATCCATGCCGATAATAATTGGCGTGGTCAATTTTTCCATGATCGTAAAGCGGTGATGGAACTGTTATGTTCCTACCCAAAATATTAGATGGGTGGACCCGCAGGTGGCAACCTGGGTGCCGTTGGCTAAGGTTACCCATGAGCTGGGTCCGAGAGGTTGATCCTCGGGCCTCAAACTTTCGGCGCTTACCAGGGAGGTTTCTGCTCCAGAGTCAATTAGTGCCCTAAAAGGGCGCTTTTGGTAGCGCACGGTTATACTGGGGCGCGGCGTGTACGTTATGCGTGGGACCGGGGAGTGTCCGCTCCGTCCTCGGTCACGCCCGCGTTTCCCGGTGGCGGATGGCACTGCTTTGTGAGCACCCCCTCTTTTCCGCATCGCGAGCAGAACTTGATGGCGGGTTGATCGCATACCTGTCGCTGGTGTCCGGGCTGTTTGCACCGCCAGCAACATGCCTCGCGATCGTATGCCATAGTGGCTACGGTGGGTCCGCTTAACCGTGGGGGTTTCCCCTGGACGCGTTGCTGTCGGGTCAGCTCCTCGTATTTGCGGGCTAACCGGCCGAGGTCCCTGATATCCCGTGCCTCATAGGCTCCGAGGAACATTTTATAGCCCGGGTCCAGATTATCGTACAGACGGCCCAGAATATTATTCATCTCGTCATCGTCGCCACTGCGTCGCCACTGCGTCGGATCAAGGTGAGTAGCGCATTTTCGTACTCTCGATACGATTCGTGGGGCCGTTGTCGACGTTCGACGATTTGGCGTCGCATTTCCTCGCGGTATCGAGGCGGTAAATAATGCTCACGGAAAGCAGTACAGAAATCGTCCCAGTTGTGCCAGCCAGGACGATGGTTCCGATACCAGAGTAGCGGTTCTCCCCGCAGCATCTCTGGAATTCCCCAAAACAGCTGTCTGGTAGTAAGCCCATAGCAGACGCGGAGCTCATCAATCCGTTCTAAAAAGTTAAGCGGGTCCTTCCCTGTAAACTTGCAATCCCACTTATTTATTTCGTGGATTGCCTCTGCGTCGGTAGGGGCTTTGTTCGCAGGATCCCATCCTGGTATCTGTTCGTCCTCCGTGCTGGCGGCACTGGGTATATGGAGGGGGCTAAGCACCCGTCGGTCGGTAGCTTGGGTGAGGAATAATCCGGGATTCTCGGTCACGAAACGGCGAAGACGTCGTCGGAGGTCATCGATAGTGCCGCTTGTATCCAGTCCATACTGGCCGAGTCGGTGACCAATTTCCGCCTTATTGAGCTCTTGTATCCAGGCTCTTGGGGCGGTACTCATCTTGAGTCCAGTTTATTCTTGTCTCCACTTATCGGGTAACACACACCTTCCCTTTAGCTGCCGGATCCTGGCAGGATCGCCATGTAACGGTCGCGCCTCTAGGCTCGGTTTTTTTCCGGGTTGATCCGGCCCTGTGGATTGGATCGTTGGTTGCGAGCCGACCACAGGAAAGATTTTTAGGTGAAGGTGTGTGTGTGGTGTGTGCGTGTCAATAAGAGAAGACAAAACAAGTATAACACAATATGCTTTTATTTGCCCGTCACGACCGCGTGCCGTGACGCGACGTCCCAATGTTTGGGTGTTAGGTGATTGCGTGAATTGTTTCCGCGGACGCTACGAGCCCCGCGGAGTCACAGTGGTAGGTGAGCGATTTGCTTGAGGCGTATTTATGTAATTATCTCGGACGGCGCTTGACTCGCACAGACGATGAGGGTCGAGCCACCGATTAGTGATCGCGCGGTGTGCGCCCCGAGCCTATAATATGCGCGGTGGGTGTTTTCGCCGTGAGTTAAAGCGCGAGTTTGGGTGATTCGGCACGCGACTTGATGATGGGTCGCAAAAAAAACGGTACAAGAACGCGTCGCGACACGTCGCGCTCGCTTTTGTCCTCGGCCGCAGTGTCGAGCGCCCTGGTGGTAGAGGGGTGCGGGCGACGGGAGTATTCCTCGCGTGCTGGGCCGACGCGCCAAATCCTAGCTGATCAGCTCTTGCCTTCCCGGTGTCCTATTTGATGAAATTAAGAAAGAGATAACGTGAGATCGTTCCGGAGAACGCACCGGAGTGACGGCAAACTCGCCGCGCGATCTCACTATCGCAAAGAACCGGCACAGAATAAGATCGTTCCGGTGAACACACCGGAGCGACGGCAAACTCGCCGTCCGATCCTTTATATCGCAAAGACGGCACAAAATAAAATCGTTCCGGTGAACATACCGGAGCGACGGCAAACTCGCCGTCCGATCTTTTATATCGCAAAGACGGCACAAAATAAGATCGTTCCGGTGAACACACCGGAGCGACGGCAAACTCGCCGTCCGATCCTTTATATCGCAAAGACGGCACAAAATAAGATCGTTCCGGTGAACACACCGGAGCGACGGCAAACTCGCCGTCCGATCCTTTATATCGTAAAGACAGCACAAAATAAGATCGTTCCGGTGAACACACCGGAGCGACGGCAAACTCGCCGTCCGATCCTTTATATCGCAAAGACGGCACAAAATAAGATCGTTCCGGTGAACACACCGGAGCGACGGCAAACTCGCCGTCCGATCCCTATATCGCAAAGAACAGGTATTATTAATCACCGTCGTGGACGGCCTGGTAACTAACTTACGAATTTCGGCAGGAGCTTCTCGGTTGATCCTCTCTCGGAAAGAACTATCTGCGGAGACGGAACTCTGGAGACTTCCCCTTCGTCAAAATCTGCCGGGATTATATACCCGAGATTTTGGGGCTTCGGTTTTCTTCGCCCTTAATCGGAGTTAATTCCGTTTTTTAATCGGAATTAATCGTGATTATGCGGCGTCTGCCGAAGATAACTTCGGCGGTGCCGCTAGCTCGGTTCGGCGGCCGACCGTGCCTGAGCGTCGTTGCCTGGTAGTCGGGCATGTTCGGCCGAGCGCGATGCCTAGGCGCGGTGTCAGCGCGGGTCGGGGGGTGTTGCGCTCAGCTGATTGCCGCGTGCTGTTAGGCGGCAGTCAGCGTAACGGCGCAAAGATTTTTGTGTCGTTACACTCCCACGTATTGTAACCCACGAGAATGCACGCTAGACGTGAAGCATCCGTTGGATCGTCCAAGTTGTACAAATCAGCCAGAAATTCGTTGCTTGACAACATTTCTACCACATTGTACAGTAGATCAAGTTCACTTCGAAACAACATGACGTGTCCGTACGTGTCGGCTGATTTGAGACTCTCGTACAATCTAGTCTCTTCTTTGTGCACCTGGTCGTCGTCGTCGAGCGGCGCATAAGCCATGAACAGGTAACCGTATTCTTTGTTGTCCTTTTTTCGATCAGGGTCCTCCTGGCCACGATGAACGGTGAGCGCGAGTGATGATAGGCGTTCGTCGCGCTCCACGCCGCGAGGAACAGTACTTTCCATGCGAGACACTGTTTCTAAGTCAAAACTGATAATCGGCAGCGTGGCGATCGGATCCTTGGGCAATCCGTTGAGTTCCAATTCGCGATCGGTGAGGCGACATAGCTTCTGTCCAGTTTGTTCGTTCACATGGCACCAGTTGCACATTTCGAACGTAGAATCAACGTTTATGTCTTGTTGTTCGCAGCAGTTGTCATCAGCCGCACCGCCGCTCTTCAATTAGTCATCGCGTGCGTGAAAGTACGAGGCCAGCAAAACTTCGAACGCGACCGAGTTATCCACAGCGAATAACATGTAATCATCGACACGAGCGGCGGCGTTGTCCCGGAGGAAAGCTCTGGCTCTCCTTCGCGCGCTATACGTTTCGAAACGAAGCTCGTACAGCATCTGGTTCTCTCGCATGGTCCACAACGATCGATCGATGGATCGGGCCAATGCTCGAACCGGGGTGCGCGACATAGTCACCACGGCCCCTTGTCGATGCAACATCAGAGCGAAATTTATATCACGTCGTAATTCTGCAATAGCTCCGTTTCGCATACCTATGAACAATGTCGGTGTCCATGGTATATCCACCAATGAACGCGTACACAGTCGCCTCACGCTACTGTTGCACGAGACTTCCGCGTATTCGAGCGCGTCGATTCGTAAGATATTTTTACCGCTGTTGCGCGAATTGTCAGTGGGAAAGTATACGTTCAGAGGATACAAAATTCTAGCCATGTCGTTGTATTTCCGCGCAACGGCGGTGTCTCCGCAGCGGCGACGGCGGCGGCGACGATGAGGGATGCGTGCGCGCGTATATGTATCTACTGTAATCTTCGCTAAATATTACCGATAGCACTGCTGTCGATGTCAATGGGCGGCGGTTGCGAGGTGTGCGTGTGTGTATGTGTGTGTGTGTGTGTGTGTGTGTGTGCGGTCACTCGCTCGTGGCGCTCGACGTCTAACGCTATTCCCAATCTTTTTGGCGAAACGTGACCGCGACACACGAGCGTGGTCAATTCGTAAGATTAACAAACAATACGATGAGGATAGCACTTGTAACGATTATTCACTCGGCCGCAACGAATCTGCGGCTACCATAGACTGCTGCGGCAACAGCTATGACAATTGCATGAATGTTTCGCTTTTTGAGCCATTGACACGCTTCGCTATCGTTTGACCGTTTTTCGCGACTGTTCTAATTTTTTGTCGTTGTCATCGTCGTTGTCGTCGCTATCGTCGTCGTATGGTAGTGCTGCTGCGCATGTTCATCATTGGCGTTGGCTAAGATTTCGTCGACATCTTGTCTTCGGGTACAATGTTGCACAGTATGCCGATATGCGGCAACACACAGAGCATTGTTTTCATGCTCGCACTGAGCAGAATCTGAGAAACAAGGAATAAATATAGAGCCAAAAGAAACATGCCTGCTCGTTGGCACCACAAGATCCAATTGAATCGACTTGAATCTTTGTGCGAAAGTTGCGAAGCGAGGGCTGCTGTTGTCGTCGGGAGAGGCATCGTGCCGCGCAGACGAATCGCTTAGACCGCTGCCGTGCTCTCGCCATCATGTACAATTTTCAAGCGATCCGTTGGATGCGTGTGCAACAGCGAGGCGTCCATGTCGCGCAGAGAAGCTAAAATACGCGCGTTGCGGTCCAAGATTTCGTTTCTGCGACGAATAGCTTTGGCTACATTGTCGCTCGGTTTCCGTAAAATGCCAGCTATGCGCTCCGGTTGAGAAGTAGTAGTACGATGATGATCCGAAAGAGACGACGACGAAGCCGGTGACAAGTTGTTATTGTTGTTGTTGTTGTTATCGTTCCCGTCGCCGTTTCTACCGTACTTGTTCAATCGCGATAGAAACGTAGCATCCGAATCGACGCGTTCGTACACGCGCCCGAACCTTTACCCTATCTTTACGCAACGACGTTGACATGACGAAGGAACGATTGTCTTCGTCTTCATTTTCGTGAACCTCACGCACCACCTGTGGCTGTGGTAGCAGGGGCGCCGGTGGTGAAACGGCAACGGCGGCGACTTCGTAACCTCGCGCACGCTCTGCCATTTCGTCGCTACCGTCGACTCGACGTTCTATCGTAATCGCGTTCGGTGTTGTTGTTGTTGTTGTTGTTATTGCTGTTGCTGTTGCTTCGTTGCAACAGTGAGACGCACTCTCGTCTTCGTCGCTGAAATTGTCATCGCGCCAGTCCTCTAGTTCACAACGATCACGATCATAAGATTCGTACAAATCGCACAAATATGCGTTCATGGCGTTTCGCATCGTGTCCGCAACACGATCATTTTGCGCATGCTGTCGAGTGGAAATACTACGATACTTCCGTCGCATGATAACAGATGTTCCAGGCGACTAGCCTGAATGGTGACGAGAATCGTGATTATTGGATATCCAATGTTTCGTTTCAACGCGAAAATGGGATGCGTGTCATTGGGGTCTATATAGACGCATGGTATCGGCATCGTTCGGCCAAGATCAATGTGTCGTACATTGCAATCGCGCGTGCGTGTGATCCCAGCAACACCTACGACTACTAAACATCCGGGCGCATTGGTTTCGTCAAGATACGACGCGAACCAACGGGCGAATGAAATGTACGACCCGCGAATCAATGATTCATCGAGCAAATATGCGATACATGTGTCGTAACGCGAGCTGATTCGGGCCTCGATTGTACGCGAGGAGCGCAAAAATATGTTGTTACGATGACGACGAGCAACGCGATAGATATGTGTCGCCCCGCGACTTCGTATCGAACGATCTTTGTGAAATTGAGCAGCAGCAGCAGCAGCAGCAGCAGCAGCAGCAGCAACGGAGGTGGCGGTGGTAATGTTCGATGCACCACTATCGTCTGCGTCGTTCTCGCCGTCGCCGTCATCGTATTCTTCCTCAATCTCTTGTCCGTCCTCCTCCTCATCCTGCAGTTTGTCGCACGGAAACGAAAGTTCCTTTTCGCTCATGATCACTTCTTAGAGACAAATGCTCTCTAAGATTCCTCATGTAAAACAAGACAACCCGAGTCGAGTTCGAGAAGATGAACGACAAATTGAGCGACGATGTTGCTGTTTGTAGAACACGGCAACGAATATTAGCCGCATTGTTTCTATTGCACTCCGAAGTCCCTGCTGCTGCCGCTGCTGCTGCTGCTGCTGCTGCTGCTACTGTTGCTGCTGTTACCGTTGTACAAGGCAGCGAGGAATGGAAAAATGGTGCAATTGACAGTCTGACCGAATCGATCGTATCGCACGCGAGTATGAACTATTGTGGCGGCACAGCAACGACATGTTCTACATCTGACTACGAAACACGTCGGGCTTTGTGTGTTCCACTCGGTCGTGTGGATTCTATGGGCGACACATACAACGTCGAAACGATTCACAAGATACCACAGCGTCTCGTACGCCTGGACGTAATGAGTTATGGCATAAGTTATACATGGAATATAGTTCGTCACATGTACCTTGGACCATATACCGGCACACCACGAGCCTTTGAAATACACGCTGGTATGTCGGAGGAAGAACGCGACCTCGTATTTACCACAGCTCACTACTTTGGGCGAGGACGAGTGGAAGGCTATATGAAGCTGTGCGAAGCATGTGCCGATGGAATCATCGAGGACGCGCGGGAAAAAGCTCGAACGTTTTATCTCCCGTTCAACAATTGTGATACTATCGTACCGTTTCTGATGCAACGCTATTATGGATCAGCGCTCTTGGAGCGATCGTTGGTTTTGTCCTAACTTTGCAATCGTTTAATTTTTTTATCTTTTCGTTCTTCGTGCCGAGTATAGCCTTACTATTCATGCTACTTTACAACCGTTTGGTGTACGATGAAGCTGAGCGTGTCAAGTCTCTGCTCTACACTTGTCAACACGCTCGACATTTCTCCAATCGTTAGGTTAGGTTAGGTTAGGTTAGGTATCCACTAGCTCGAATTGTACATTTGGAAATAATAAAAAAATTAAATGAATGTCGTATGTCAGAGTGTGCCCACCTACGTATAGGACAGGCGTGCGATGAAAATATCAGCATAAAAATCGCTGATTACGAAGAAATAGCTAAAAAATTGCGAAATACAAAGAGGTCCAGGGTGTTTCATTTTAAGTGATATGGTTGATTGTCTCGCGAATCGATGATTTTATTGAAAAATTTTTCCAACGAATGTCATATGGCTTGAAGGGGGATACATGATGGAAACGTGGACTTGACCCTTAATGACCTTGTCAAAATCAAGTCAAGGTCAGTAATATTTTTTTAACGGAGACCTCTACTTTTTATGACATATTTCTGTAGCTTATCTCGAGAGCTTCCCAAATCACTATAACCAAATTACGTTCCATTGTATACTTTTCGAGTTACGAAGCTTGAAAGTTAAGGGAGGATGGATCACTGATCCGGCAGCCAACTAAGGCAAGACCGATCACTGACCCGGCCGACTAAAGACTTATCAACGACTAAAGATATGTTCAAATTGATCTTCAAAATTACTCTAGCCCCCCCCCCCCCGTTACTGTAGGCAGTCCCGGCATACATTCTCGCATGGCGTTCGCTCGCGCTTCGTTCGATCGAGTCGAGTCGATCGGCAGCACGAGATCGCGCGAAAAACCACCCGTTCTATATATATTAACAAAAATACCGGAGTACAGAGCAATAGCCCTTGGTCCTATTGTACCTCTGACTGCTCTGTACTACGGTACGTACAATAGTACCGGCGCGCGCCCGGCAAAAAGATTTCGATGAGGAGAAGAAAACGAACGATGCGAGAGATGCACGTCAGCCTTGCCGAATTGAGCTCTGCATATTTCTTCAAAATGATTTCGACGAGGGGAAGGAAACGAACATTGCGGGAGATACCCGTCAGCTTTGCCGAATGTCGCTGTACATTTTTTTTCAGAGAGTTTCACTGAGGGGGGGGGGAGCGAACGATGTGGAAGATGCCCGTTTGCCTTGCCGAATCGAGATTTTCGAATTTTTTCCAAGATTTGGGAGAAAACGAACGATGCGAGAGATGTCCGTCAACTTTGCCGAATGTCGCTATACATTTCTTTCCAGAGAGATTCGCTAATGGGAGGAGAAAACGAACGAAGCCGAGCGTGACTTGAGAATTTCCCCGTACTGTAGGCAGTCCCGGCATACACTTTTCGCATCGCGTTCGCTCGCACTCCGTTTGATCGAGTCGAGTCGATCGAACGAAGAGCGAGATCACAGAAAAAACCATCCGTTCTATATATATTAACGAAAGTACCGGAGTACAGAGCAGTAGCCCCTTGTCCTATTGTACCTCTGACTGCTCTGTACTACGGTACGTACAATAGTACCGGCGCGCGCCCGGCACGGCTAGGTACGTACTGGAAAATTGTACAACTTGCACAGTAGAGGGGGAAGCTTCGCTTGTTCATTGATCGAGAATCAAAGTGGTGGGGGGAAATTCCTCCAATCAGGTACAATGTACCCCAACCACAGCGCCAATTGGCGACTTTAACGGAATGTTGCACGACGTGTTGCTGTTGCGACTTAGATCGCGATATTGGCGATTTTTGATACATTTCATGCATGTTGTGAAGAGAATAGATGCAACGAAAATATCGGCGATTTTATCCTGTCGAACATGAATCTGGAAATACGCACGAGTGAATTTTACATGGATTTATATCAGGGATATCACTTTCCAATACAATTATAGTTTGACACTTTCTAATGCCATGTACACAGTCTGTCCCAGGTACGATGAGACTGGTTCCATCAAAGTTCTTAGCGCAGCGATATCTACGAGTGAATGATGGTAGTAGGTGAATGTTCTACCCTTCATCTACCTAACCTCAAAATTTGAGCGAATTCGGTTGATATTTCACTGTGGTTTGATATTTTATGTAAAGTCACTTTGTGTACGTCGGTTGAAAAACCAATATGGAACATGTTTTAAATTGGGTAAAAGTGGTGCAGAAACGTACGAAACGTTAAAAAATGTGTACGGGGATGAATGCATGTCCCGTGCACAGGTTTTCCGTTGGTTTGGCCAATTCCGTGGCGGTGAGGATCTTGCAGACGATGACCGAGCACCGCCGCCAAAAACCACTCGCAATGAAGGAAACATCGAGAAAGTCAAAGAAATTCTTCGAAGCGACCGCTGTGTGTCTGCGAGACTTATCGAAGAGGAAACTGGGATACCGAAAAGCACAGTCTATCGAATTTTGACCGAAGATTTGGACAAACGGATAGTTGCACGATAATGCACCATAGCACAAAGATACCATCATGGTACGTGAATTCTTGACCAAAAAAGGCATCATTGTTATCGATCATCCACAGTATTCACCTGATTTGGCTCCGTGCGACTTCTGGCTATTTCCCAAACTGAAATTGGCGATGAAAGGAAATCGTTTCGATACCATTGTTACGTCCAAGAGGAGGAACGCAACCTTTTCGTTCACGAGTAAGGCGAACCTCGTTCGTACACGTGTGTCAGTGGACGGGTCAGGGACCCGACGGGTCCCTTTACTCGGGCACCGACGTACGACGAGCGGTCCGTTTTTCGGTCAGGGACGCGAATCCCTTTACCGGGGATAGGACCATGAGTTGACTTGGAAGGGTGAGGTGATTTTGAAATTAACTGACGGAAATAAATTAATATCAAATTTATTAAAATAAGAGTGACAACAGAAAGTTATGCGGCGCGGTTTATTACAATTTACTTGAATGATGTTATGTGTATGTGTGTGTGTATGAGAAGTGAAAGAAGGAGGAAATAATAAAAAAAAAGGAAGGAATATGAGTAAAGAGTTAGTAAGCAAAGAAAATATAACTTACTGGTGATTTCTGGGATGCGAGAAATGAACAAGATATAACGGTTAATGGGCGGCTCCTGCTCTGTAGGTTGGGATGGGTTGTGTGACTCCCTTCCAATTGTCCAATAATGGCACAATAGCACTGATTCTAAATTTTTATTTTTGTCCCCAAAAAAAAATAAGACAGGACGTAAGAGTGTGTAGTGCCGAAACAAAACCGAAGACGAATTTGAGTCTAAGGACGCGTTTTTACAGGTCTGACTTTTGAATCTAGAATCTAAGTGAATGTGAATCTGCTCTTTTTCCTGTCTCTCAGAATAGAAGTAGTGTCGCGGAGGCGGATTACCGCGGTTTTTATAGTGATAATCGGAGGCAGAAGCTATCAGGGTGGGTAGATCAGTAGTAGCTATCAGGGAGATGGCCTTTGAGGAAGGGGTGAATTGGTCTTAGTGGGAAAAAGTCTCAGCCATTTTTTAGCGAAGTTAAAAGACATCGTAGGAGGAGACAGTTTTTGGAGATATGAATATGGAAGGGCTAAAGGGTGGAGCGTGAATGTCTCATAGTTTTAGGTGGATATGATATGATTGGCTGAATGAATTAAGCGCGACAAGCGTGGAGGTGGTGGATTCTTGAGATAGAGAAATGTATACAAGTGGCCGGCTGGAAAAATCAAAATACCGTAAATCAAAGGCTGAGATCAGATTTTACGACTATCAGTGAAGTAAGCTTTGTTGGTTGACTGATAGGGCACATATGGTTTTGGATTGGGAAGATGTAAGTTTCAAGTTTTAGAACAGGAATACTCTGTGTTGCTTTGTTTTACTGAAGGTTTGTTAGCGCGGAGTTTCAAATTTTTATAGCTAGGACGACGAACACACTTGGCGAACACTACCCAGATATAAACTTTAAACGAAGACGTACATTTTTACAACAGGGCACTGTTTCCTGTTATGGAATTTTCCCGAATCGCCTTTCATTTGGCGCGACGGCTGTTCGCCAGATGGGTCTGTTCCCTAATTTATATTTATATATGTATATATTCCTATTATAGTTATATTAAGAGAATATAAATCCGCGAGAGGAAAAGACAATTTTGTTAGTTAAATCTGCAGGACGTAACACCATCCTGGTCATCCAAAAGACTTCGACCGCCATACTAAAGGCCATTCCAGCCGATGAGTATAAAAAATGTGAGTACGAAAAATTTGTTGAACGTTTCCAGCGCTGTATTGACTCAGAAGGAGACTATTTTGAATAAACAAGAATAAAAAATCAAAATAATAAACGCTTTGTATTTTTTTTAGACCAGTCTCATTGGATCCGGGACAGACTGTGTCAGGTCGAGAACTTTTCAGACTGCCTACGTATCCTAATTAGGTTCTTTGAACCCATCGCGAAAGCGCCGAAGTGCGTGCGACAGCGTCTCCGTATAAAAATCGTTATCGTGTCGAATTACATCGCGATCGTAGATCGCATTGGCGCGATAAAGCGCAAAGTACTCGTAGTTTTCGGCAGTCGCGTCGGCCCAAACATTTCGGATGGCATCGTTTGCTGCTGCCTCCACCGTCATGTTCGCGTTCGTTACATCATCACCAGTTGTCGTCCTATACATTCGAATTGATCGAGCTCTTCGAGACCCGTCGATCATCCAACGAGGAGTCATTTCACATTCGCCCGATTCGTAATTTTCCACAGCTTCCGTCAAGTCGTCGCGAATCCAGTGGCCGAGGCTACTCGTAGTGCTGTTCGATGTCGCGACGACCGCTTGCGAAGTCATGCTCGTGCCGGAACGCTGCAGCGTCAAGTTCCACACTGGCCAAGCCAAACCTATCGCGCGATACACACGGACACCAAGGTCGTCTGCTGCATTTGACGGCTGCGTTGGCGCCGAAACGAACGTTGGCTTACGAAACTTTTCAGCTTTTGCGAGAGTAGCCTCATCGAAGCATCCGCGCTGAGTCAGCACGTTGAGTGCGACAATCGCCAAATCGTGCGATTTAGGTAATGCATCAAACGAATGATTTCTTCTTCTTCATTCTTACGGCGGCCTCCAATGCCTCCCTGGTCGCCATCAATGTCCAATGTCACCACGGTAACGAGAGAAGCTATAAGCGAGAGCGTCGTATGCCTTAGCTTCGAATTCGATTGGTTGAAGTAATCTGGACACGCGAGCATCCGTCTCTGTCAAGAGTGACTCTTTGTCACCCGCTGAAATATTCGTCAACACTGTAAAAGAGTGGCCGTTGACATCGTCGTCGTCGCCGTCGTCGTCGTCGTCATTGATTATTGAACGTACAGCATCGCGCAGTTCCAAACATCGCAAAAATTCGTACAATCGATAGAACGTTGCTCTGCAGTACTCTTCTATCGCACGTCGAGCCAACCACGCTTCAGTGCGCAAACATGCTTCGATACTCGCTACTTTAGTGCGCCACGAATCTGCCGTCGCTGACATATTCGGTCCACGACTTGCGACGAGCAACGGTACGATATATGAGATGTCTCCAATGCACGTACTGTGCATTGGAGACAGTATCACCAAAAAATCGATACGAGATGTATGAAGAATCGTACAATGCGCCCAAGAAATCTAACGAGAGCGATCGTGTAATACTTTGAACATCGGCTCGATTGACAGCGTCGAACGTCCCGATTAGAGTTCGCAGTCAAACGTTTAGATTTTCGAAGCGTGCGACTCTACGACGTCGAGCATGTCGATACTCATCAGACAGCATAGCGCGCTCGATCAACGAACGACACTTGTGGCGAGTGCGAACAATTCGGTCCGCGGCGGCGTTGATCGATCTCGTTCTGCGTTCTCATGTATACTCGCAGGCGTTGCATCATCTACGGCCTCGCTTCGATCATGATTGTGCATGATCGTGTATCTTGCGCTGGTGCGTCGTTCCTCGTGCCCTTGTTGTCTAGCATCGAGCGCGTTCGCGCGATCGCTCATTCTTTGTCTCTCTATCGTGCCCATTGTCGTCGGTACTGTCATTGCCGCCGTCGTCATCGATTCGTCTTCGCTGCTAGTTTCGTTCCGGCTGCTGCTGCTGCTGCTGCTTCTGCTCGATGAACTATAGCTTCGACGACGACGCTTCGACGTTCGCCTCGAAGCAGAGATCGCGGAAGTTATACACTTGTGACCCACGTTTGGGACAACATGCATGGCCTCTGGATCGGTTCGCGCCGCAGCGTTGAAAGATGTGTGAGCCTGCGACGTTTCGTGAGCAACTCTTTGTCGCATATGCTCCACACCGCCGTATTCCTTATGATCGAGTTCTTTTGACGACGCTCGAAAGCTGCTGCTCCCATTATCATTGTTGTCTCCGGCAGCGGTGGTAACGATGGCCAAAGCATCGTATCCTGATAGAGCTGGGCGATTAGAATCAAAGAAGGTTACCACCCCTTCGTCGGCCGAGTTTATCGTCAATGCGCGTTGTTCGCCAATATCGTTCGATGAACGGCGCTCATCTTTCTCTTGTACAGTCGTTCGTCCTAGACCCGATTTGGTCGTCCATAGTTCGCCCAACTGACCGGCTTGATCGGTCGTCCGTTCTTTCACAACTCATTCATCAATTTTTGCAGCTACAAATTCATCCTGCGGTACCATATTGGCGTCCAACCGCAGCTCGATCATCGCTCGGGCGAATTCATCGCGACATCGAGCACTGCGGGCGACTGCTCGCGCAATGTCTCGATTTGTACGCGGTTCCACCGCAAACAATAGACTCTCGAGGCACAGAGAGTCAAGGACTGTGTCGCAAACTGTAGCCTCACTCGAACCTTGCATGGAGCTCTCTTCGATCGCGGCGATATCATCATCACCACCATTACTTTTGTGCGACGCTGTGCACAAAGTAATATGTGCGAGAGTTTTCAACGAGTCGCTGCTCCGCGCTAATGCGACGTCTCGTTCGTCATCGCGCGCTATACGATCGCGCGAAACGAACAAGATCGCAGTTATTTTGCGAATATCATTATCGTCATCGCCACCGCCGTCACCACTCCCGCCAACGCATCCCGTAGGCGTGCGTCTGTTTGGAGCCTCAGTCGCGCTCGTCAAGGATGGAATTTTTGGCACTTGTTGCCAACGGTGAACCGTTGTTGCACTAGCGAGTTGCAGTCGCGCGCAATTTGTGACGTAGCACAGATTGTTACTTGTCACGATTCGCGACCACTTGGCCAAATAATTGTCAAACATGATCGAGCGAGCAAATTGCGAGTCCGTGATCGCAGCGGCATCGGATCTATACGACTCGCGAAGTCGAGTCGTTGCGCTACATCGATTTGTTGCAGACGCATCCTTCGTGAGACGCGCAAACGCTGTAGCAGCCAACTCCTTTTTCGCCTCGTGAGCTCAGGTTGTCCCAGGTACTTCGCTGCTGTTTTGCTGATTCGAATCGATACGTCGCTGCTTCGTTCGTTGTTCGAAACGTCTCGAATGGGTCGTCGCTTGCTTTGATAACACAGAATGAGGCAACAACAACAACTCTTCCTCATCCCGTTCTGCATTGACCGTGTTTTTGGCCACCGTAACATCGTCCAAATTTGTTTCATTGGCCGTAACAGAAGCATTCTTCTCAGGAACATTTGTCTCCATAACAATGCTCAGCAAAAAGGAATATAAATAACAGAGAGTGTGCTATCTAATCTCTTTTTATTAATACGACTAATGCTACAAATACTGGATGTCCGAGAGAATCCGTATATCTCATTTTTTTTAAGAAACTAAGCATGTTGGAGAAAAATGTTTCAGACAAAAGTTATACGGCTTAAAGGGAGACAAAACAGCGGTAAAGTTATGTTTACAGATGGCTCCACTTTCGAGCCTATTCACTGATCATTACTTTTCTTAGATGGAAACCCCAATTTTTTATCATATCAACCATTTTTGCCCATTAATCTGAACAACTTTTGTCCGAAACATTTTTTTATTTATCTAATATTTTTTTAGATATTTAAGGAAAACTCTTTCAACATTTAACTTACGATATCTTGCTGGCTATTTATCGAAAGAAAAAGTGATATTATACTTTTTTATTCTATTTAGCCTCTAGAATATATTGTTACAATAGTGCCCTGATTTTTTGTTAATTTGATGATTTTGAATTTTCCAGAGACCGATAAGTTAACAAAAATTAGGACACTTTTGCAATAATATATTCTAGGGACCAAATGGAATAAGAAAGTCTAATACCACTTTTTCTTCCGACAAATAGTTAGCGATATATCGCAAGTTAAATGTTGAAAGTATTTTCTTTAAATAGTAAAAAAAATATTAGGCAAATAAACAAATGTTTCGAACAAAAGTTGTTCAAATTGAGTGGTAAAATAAGATGACATAATACAATATTGGAATTGCTATTAAAAAATAATGATCAGTGAATATTTCGAAAGTGACGTCATCTGTAAACAAAATGATATATTTTTTACATGTCCCCTTTGAGATTGTACAACTTTTGTCTGAAACATTTTCTCCTAAAATGTCGCGTTTACAAAAAGAGCGTGGAAGGGAGACGTGAACGGCAGCGTGTAGGGCGGCCATTTATACGAGAGCGTAGGGCGGCCATTTATACGGGAGCGTGAAAATGAAGAAGTTATTAAGTTTTTCTTAAATATCTCAGAAAAAAAATATTAGGCAAATAGAAAAATGTTTCAGACAAAAGTTGTTAAAATTAGTTCGTAGAAAAGATGAGACAATAAAAAATTGGGGTTTCCGATTAAGAAAAGCAATGATTAGTGAATATCTCGAAAGTGGCACCATCTCTAAACATAATATTACTGCTGTTTTATATCCCCTTTGAAATTATACAACTTTTGTCTGAAACATTTTTTTTATTTGCCTAATATTTTCTGAGATATTTAAGGAAAACTCTTTCAACATTTAACTTATGATATATCACTAACTATTTGTCGGAAGAAAAAGTGGTATTAGACTTTTTTATTCTATTTAGTCTCTAGAATATATTGCTACAATAGTGCTCTAATTTTTATTAACTTATCGGCTTATTTGGAAATTTCAAAATCATCAAATTAACAAAAAATCGGGGCACTATTGTAGCAATATATTCTAGAGAGTAAATAGAGTGAGAGAGTCTAATATCACTTTTTATTCCGACAAATAGTTAGCGATATATCGTAAGTTAATTGTTGAAAAAGAATTACCAAACTTTTCCTCAAGTATCTCGAAAAATATTAGGCAAATAAAAAAATATTTCAGACAAAAGTTGTTGAAATTAATTGGTAGAAAAAGACGGTGTTATAGAAGTTCAGTCATATAAGAAGTTCAAGTTTCTATTTAAGATTTTTATGTTGATCTTGACTGGGCTTTTCGAGGTCATTACAAAGTCAAATATATGGCATCACTAAATAGATTCTCTAAAGCCTTATAACTTTTGTCTGTACCATTTTTCTCTAAAATGTCGCGTTTACGAAAAAAATCGGATGGTTCGTTACTTTTGGGTCACCCTACATATACAGGGTGCACGATTTATCTGAAGACATTAAAATATCTCGAGAACTATGCATTTGATAAAAAAAAGTGGTTAATGAAAGTTGTTAGCCTCGAAGGGGGACATCCAATGATACCAAACTCGACCTCCCACCCCACCCCCTGGGGGTGGGGGTTGGGGGCAACTTTGAAATCTTAAATGGAAACCCCCATTTTTTATTCCAGATACGGATTCTACGCCATAAAATACGTAAATTTTGTCCGAAACTTTTTTTCTGATTCGTGATAGATGGCGCTGTAATCGCAAAAAATTATATTTTCCACAATTCTCCAGAAATGATCATTGGATTGAGAAATAAAAAATACCTGTTCAATATTTTTAAAGAACATAATAAAAGTTATTCCCCCCCCATCCTCTCGGGGTAGGGTGGGTGATAACGTTCAAATCTCAAATGGGGACTTACATTTTTCATTGCAGAATTAGATTGTACGTGAAATTTTTATTGAAACAATTTTTTTCATTCGTGACAGATAGCGTTGAATTTTTCCGAGAAACTACTTTAAGCGTTACACAGGAACAACGACGAGGACGTAGTAGTTTTGTTCCCTTCGGGTGCTTTTTTAATGTGAGTCCCCTTGCCTCTCACAGATCGGGGTGCTTTTTTAATGTGAGTCCCCTTGCCTCTCACTGTTCAATTAATTAGAGTAAGTGTTCGAAATTTTTACCTTCAACTTCAATACACTTATTGATCCTTTTTTCAAATGACTGTACACAGGATAGAAGCATATCTGTGGGAATTTCAGCGTAAGCGTTTCTTATGCGTCCTACCATGTTTTCACGAGTTGTTGGCACTTGTTGATAAACCTTATATTTTAGGTAACCCCACAGAAAGAAATCCGGCGATGTCAAATCAGGCGACCTAGCAGGCTAATTAATCGAGCCACCTCTGCCAATCCACCGACCATTGTAATCACGGTCTAATACTTTCCGTGCTGCTATTGAGTTATGCGCTGGGCAACCGTCATGTAGATTTGAACATTACTACCCACCCTACCCCGAGAGGATGGGGGGGAATAACTTTTATTATGTTCTTTAAAAATATTGAATAGGTATTTTTTATTTCTCAATCCAATGATCATTTCTGGGGAATTGCGGAAAATATAATTTTTTGCGATCGCAGCGCCATCTATCCCGAATCAAAAAAAAAGTTTCGGACAAAATTTACGTATTTTGTGGCGTAGAATCCGTATCTGCAATAAAAATGGGGGTTTCCATTTCAGATTTCAAAGTTGCCCCCAACCCCCACCCCCAGGGGGTGGGGTGGGAGGTCGAGTTTGGTATCATTGGATGTCTCCCTTCGAGACTAATAACTTTCATTAACCACTTTTTTTATCCAATGCATAGTTCTCGAGATTTTTTTATCCAATGCATAGTTCTCGAGATATTTCAATGTCTTCAGATAAATCGTGCACTCTGTATACACAGTCTGTCCCAGATCCAATGAGACCACTGGTCTAAAAAAATACAAAGCGTTTATTATTTTGGTTTTTTATTCTTGTTTATTCAATATAGTCTCCTTCTGAGTCAATACAGCGCTGGAAACGTTCAACAAATTTTCCGAAACATTTTTTATACTCGTCGGCTGGAATGGCCTTTAGTATGACGGTCGAAGTCTTTTGGATGATGGGGATTCCCGAAGGAATCCGGCAAGCATGTCAGCCATTGTAACTGGTGATGAAACGTGATGTTTTCAATACGAGCGAAAAACAAAACATCAGAGTGCGGCATGGAAGTCAGCACCAGAAGAGCCAAAAGAGAAAAAATTACGCTTTCAGAAGAGCAAAACCAAGACAATGCTGACCGTTTTCTTCGATTCAAAAGAAATTGTTCACAGTGAATTCGTCCCAGAAGATCAGACGGTGAACGCAGAATATTATCTGGGAGTTCTACAACGATTGTGGGCCAGAATTCGACGAGTTCGACCGGAATATCGAGAGCCAGGCAGTTGGTTTTTGTTGCACGATAATGCACCATCGCACAAAGCCATCGTGGTGAATTCTTGACCAAAAAAGGCATAGTTATAGATCATCCACCGTGTTCACCTGATTTGGCTCCGTGCGACTTCTGGCTATTTCCCAAACTGAAATTGGCGATGAAAGGAAATCGTTTCGATACCATCCCGGTCATCCAAAAGACTTCGACCGCCATACTAAAGGCCATTCCAGCCGATGAATATAAAAAATGTTTCGAAAAATTTGTTGAACGTTTCCAGCGCTGTATTGACTCAGAAGGAGACTATCTTGAATAAACAAGAATAAAAAATCAAAATAATAAACGCTTTGTATTTTTTTTTAGACCAGTCTCATTGGAGCTGGGACAGACTGTGTAGGGTGTTTTAGAAGTCTCAAAACGGTCAAACATCTCGAAAACGAAACATTTCTGAGAAAAATGTTCCGAACCAAAGTCGTAGAGCGTCAAAAAATCTATTCACTGATGCTATAAATTTGATGTTGGGATGACCTTGAAAAACCCAGTGAAAATCAACATAAAAATCTTAAATGGAAACTTAAATTTTTCATTACACCGTTCTTTCCACCAATTAATTTGAACAACTTCTGTCTGAAACATTTTTTTATTTATCTAATATTTTTCCAGATATTTGAGGAAAACTTAGTAACTTTTTCAACATTTAACTTACGATATCTGGTTAACACCTTCGCCGGTTAAAATCGCCGATTAAAATCGCTCGAGTTGTGGTGGGAGTACATTGTACCTGATTAGTGGAATTTTCCCCACTATTCTGATTTTCGACCAATGAACAAGCAAACCTTTCCCCCTCTACTGTACAAGTTGTACAATTTTTCAGTACGTACCGAGCCGTGTCGGGCGCGCGTCGGTACTACTGTACGTACCGTAGTACAGAGCAGTCAGAGGTACAATAGGACCAGGGGCTACTGCTCTGTACTCCGGTATTTTCGAAAATATATATAGAACGGGTGGTTTTCACCGCGATCTCGCACTTCGTTCGATCGAGTCGAGTCGATCGAACGTCTTCCTCGCAACATGCGGATCAAACGATGCAAGTCGATGCAAGAGTGGTGGACGACGAGGCAGAAGAGTTTAGCTGCCACATGCGTGAAACTTCCAAGCTCAAGGTCCATACGAAGGTTGTGCGAGGACGTGCGATATAAACGAACGGAAGGGCTCTCGATGTGAGACGGGTAGTTCTGCTGCTGCTTCTTCTGAGCTTCTTTTTCTTTTGTGCATGCACGCGATGTTTGCAGGAGGAAGGAATGAGTAGGGAGATAATCACTGTTATATACAGATAGTTCAATTATCAGTAGTTTATTGCAATTTATACAGCAGATTCGGATATTCTTCAAATATTCCGCAGTTTCGATGTAAAAAGAAGGGGAGATGAATCGTTGTTGCCATTCCTACCGCTGTTGTTGCTGCTGCCGCTGTCGTTATTATTTTTTTCAATCAGTTGATCGATGAGGGTGGGCAACGTTCGCGCGACGTTTCGTCAGAATATCGAAGCAAAGTTTGCGTACAATATCCTGTTGCATACGATTCACGCCAAGGTCGATATTTTGTTTGGCATGACTGCGCAACACGTGATTGCGCAACTCTCTGCCGTTTTCGTGAAAGGTGTCGCAAGTATCGCACATTTCGTAACATATCGCAAGATCGGCAGCAGCGGTCTACTATCTCTCAAATATCCTCCGTAACCGGAACAGCAATGAGTGCGATGATAATCGAGTCCATTTTGCTGTACAAACGAAGCGTCGCACCGATCGCACGGATACATGTTCAGTCGATAGTGCACGCGAACATGTTGCAAATAATGAAACGTCTTGTCGAAGCTGAGCTCGCAGACGCAGCAGCACAGAGCACCGCTATTGTCGCTCGATGTCGTGGATTGTGAGTGGACCGCTGCCGCTGTCTGATACAATATAGCGACGCGTTGTTGCGCGAAGAGACGCACTATCACCCCGAGCGTTCGCCTGTGCACATAAATGGCCAAAGTTTCACATGTGCGCCACTGTCCATCCAGCGCGGTGTCGTGATGGCGGCGATAATTGCGAGCCAGTTCGCGCGTCATGTTCCGAGTCAGATCGCTCATATATTCTATAGCACGACAGAAACACTTTGCCGCCAAAACGCAATTATCGTTTGTAGCTGCACTGTTCGCTTGCACCGTTGTCGCCGACGTTAGCAGATCGCGTACAGTGTCCCGCATAGCTCGCATTACGTTATTACCGAGTCTTATCGCGTGTCGATAGAGTCGCAACTCATCCGCTTGGCCGCGTGACGATTTCAGAAACCGTTCTATCTCCTGGAACGAGTCGTTCAAGCAAATAGCTAGTTCGCCGACACCGTGGCAACTTTCGCGACGATGCAAACACGTATTCATCTTTTCTCAGAGTGCTTGAACGTCCAGCAAATGATTCAGCACGTCGATCAGTGTGACCCGCGTATCTGCCTCCTCCTCTTCCTCCTCCTCCTCGTCGCCGCCGCCGCCGCCGCCGCTGTTGTCCCGTGACTCGAGCAAGTCGTCGAGGACGATGGTATCGTGTACAGCGTTACGATCCGTAGCGAACACGCTCAACAGCTCAAGTTGGTTGGTGTTGAGACAAGCGGTGCGCAGAGTCGCGTTCGTTGACTCCGATCTCAGCACGGGCAATAACGTAACAGCGGAGCTTTCGTTCGCGCGGCAGGACGAGTCGTGCCCAGCGAAGGTATTCGTCAGATAGAAAAATCGATCGTTGACACGATAATAAACGTACCAACCGACCAGTCGGATCACAATTAGTCCGTCGTAATGCCGTTTTGTCACATCAGCTCGCAAAAGTGCGCGGCCATTGGTAGCCCGACTTTTCGTGTTGCGATCAATGATACTCTGCGCATACCACCACGCATTGTGCGGCATCTCGAGTACGAGCGGCCGAACAATTACGTGTTCACTACTGTTACGCTCTTGGAGCTGCCGCTGACGTTCATATTGGCCGGCCGCCTCGTTCAGCCGCTTCTCATCGTAACGGAGACCCACCATTACTACTGAATACGCGATCGCGCAAACAAGCACGAAGACGAATATTGCTGAGATGATAGATAGACGCACAGTCCATGCGGACGATCCGGGAAAAGAGGTGACAGGGAGGTGACTATTGTCATAGAGAGAGTAGTCATTTTGTTCCATTCCGTTTTCTTTTTCAATCGTTGTTCAATCGTTCACAGAGAACCCACCCACTCACCATGGTTAGTCCACACTGCGCGTTATTTACTTGCGAAGAGTAGCAGCGCGGACTTGAGCCGTGGCAGTATGTTTCGCCGCTGTCGCCGTCGCCATCCCGGCCTCTTCGTTATCCTCGTTGCTGTTTGTGAACGAATTGACCAGCGCGTTGTCAAAGACGGAAAAGCACGACTGTTTACTAACGACAAGCGCGTCATACACGGCGAATATTGTGAGCGAGCCACCTAGGAATACGACAAAGTTCTTATTCCACGAAAGTATCATGGCGATCAGTAACACGATAGACAGCAGGCATATGACGTAGGTAACGTTTCGCGTGTTCCACAATACGGATTTACAGTCGGACCAGGTGGCCGACATCTTTGTCAATCCGGGCGCCAAGGTGCATCTCAAATTATTGAATGTTTGTCGTACATCGAACGTGTCTGCGCCACTTGCTACGTTGTTGACCGTCATGACAAAGATATGCAATTGTTCAGGGTCTCAAGCACGCGGGTCTTCGTTTCAACCTTACAGAGAAACGTGGTGGTATATCAGTCTCGTATCGTTCGATGCGCTAGGCCATTATGATCTGTCGCCTACATTGCTAGCAATTTTGTACATGGCCAATTGTTGCTGACGCTGCTCCTCGTGTTTGTTCTCTTCATCTTCGTCGTCCTCGTCGTCGTCGTAGTGGTCGCATCTCGGTCACTGGCGGCGTCATAGGTGCGTCTTCTATGCGTCGGACCAATTCTTCGTTATCTCTGCTGAAACTGCCGCCGATATCGCAAGCGTTCGAATCGAAGCGAACCGAATATTGATTGACAGCGGGTACGCCGTTGGTAACGGATGCTGAAGCTTTTATTCCACTACCAACTGTAACGATAGAGACGAGTTCGAACAACGGATAATCAACGATCAGCGTCGAATGCAACGAGAATATCGGCGTTTTAGCGATGATTGCGAAGAAATAGCCAAAAATTACGGGACGCGAAGAGGCGTATACAACTCACCTTTACAACGACGAGTCAATACGATATCATTACTCGGGCTTGAGCACCAAGAACAACGTGGTGCTTTCCGACCTCTTGACCATCGCAAGCAACCTAACCGATCAACGGTCTGTCGTCATATTGCACGGCCTTGTCAGTTATACGCATTTCCATACTCATCGGGCGTCGCATACATCTCGGTCTAACTTCGCTGCTCGAGTCTATTCCGTGCACATCGTACACGTGCGTGGCCGTAGGTGCGAGAATCTCAACGCCGAATTTTCGAGACCGCGTGGTAGCTGAGACGGCCGTGGCCGTCTCTTCTGTATCGAGATCCTTGGCTGGCGCGAATCTAATGTGCGAATCGTACGGTTTAGCGGTGGGACGAAGCTCAACGGTGCTACATATGCGCGCGTAGGAGTGATGAGTACCACGGGAATAACGCGGTTCATCCGAATCGTTTTTGTAAATTGAATCAAGCAATCGTTCTCCGTCACGTGTCGATGAATGACGAAGGAATCGGGCGCAACATCCATTACCAAAGCGTCACCGTCGATGCGCCAAAGCGGCTGACGCTGTAGCTCACGAAAGAATCGCGCTGGATGCATCTTAGACTACTATTATTAGCGTCGTGCCGTGTCGCCGACCTTACAAAGTATTCGCGCTTTACAGAGTACGAAGAGAGAGAGAAGAGAGAGAGAGAGAGAGAGAGAGAGAGGCCGCGTCGACATGAGTTTGAACGACTGGATAATCGATGCTCTCGAGGCGATATTGGATTCGCATGGTCCGCTCGTTACAACGGCTGCGTCTATGACTCGCGGCGCCTATAACGCGACAGCAGACCAGCTGATCTTGGCAGAGAACGATACGTTGTCGATGACCGTCGCCGGACAAACGACAAACGGCATTGGCGACACGATGAGGAGAGTCATTTTGCTCTGCGACTGGGTGAAGCGTTGATGATTGACGAAGATCGAGCCGGCGCTCTGTTGCTGCTGTTGCTCAGTCGGGCCGGCGTGTTGCGTCACGATGAGGACGGGAACGAAAATAGAGAATTTGTATCGGACATGTCATTGGCCGCCACCACCGCCACCGCCGCCGTCGCCAAACGCACGATTGGCAAATGGCGTACGTTTATCAATCGAGCTCGAGAACGAACCGGTGGAATCCCGTATCGGGGCCAAGTTGATGCCAATGTTCGAGAATTGTATGAAACCATGTGCGAGCTTGGTCGCTCTGGCGACCACGACAACGACAACGACAACGTCATCGTCGACGTTGACTTGTTGCCCGCCCTGACCGACGCGAGACGGTCGCGCGTCTACTCCGAAAGATTGGAACCCATGGTTGCGATGTACGATCGAATATCGCGCGGCGTATCGGGCGCAGAACAGCCGTAAGAACATGGCCTCCAATCGTTTGAGCGGCGAAGCTGTTATGGCGACGAATGCGTCGTCGTACGGCAACGGTGTACGAGAAAAACTGCCCCCGAAACCGACGTTTACGCGAATGGATCAAGCGCAGAGTCAGGCGTATGTGGCCAATCGAGCTCTGTTGTTTCAATTATGGGACCTGGCCACGTTCTATCCCAATATAGCCAGCAAGATTGAGGTGCGTGTGAGACGCGCCGACCCCAAGCGAGATTATGCGTACGAGGCCGAAAACGAGGCCTTTCGAGACGCCGCGATCGTGGTGAACTTGCGTTGGATGAGCGAACGCACCGCTTGCGAACATCTCAGCTGTCGAGCAAAATACGCGAGAACGGGCACGTGCGTGCCGGGCGATATGCCTCGCGTGTGGGCTTCCGGCGATAATACGACGTTAACATCTTGCGAACCGGCGTGCTACATGGTTCGCGATAGTCGTGTCACAGGGCATTCGGCCGTAGGTGACACTGTGGCCAAACGCTACGAAGAAACGACGTATCTCGTGATGAATGTAGCCACGGGCGAGTACAAACCGTATACGGCACAATCGCCCTACATCAGCCCAACAACAAATAAGTCGCCGCCGTCGTCGCCGCGGCCGCCGCCGCCGCCGCCGATCCCGTACGAGCGATTACTGCCAAACCATGAGCGAAACGTTGATGCAACGCGCCAGGAACCCGACATGCCGCAATTAGAATATGATCCCGCGAGTGACTCATGCGAATTGGCCAATCTCACGCTCGAAATGTTTGCCACACTGCCGGCACTTCGTACGGCGCCGGGCGAGAAACCGGTGTGCCGTTTGAGCAATTTTGCCATAGGTGACGATTTGGTTCGAGCTCGGCCAGACAAGAGCACCTTGCATCATTCGCTCGCGTCGAGCACTCTGGACCGCACGATCGTTACCGCGCGGCATTCTCGTTCGTACTGTGAAGCTTTTCACAAGAACTTCGATCCCAAGACATGCACGTGCGAAGAGTCAATCTTTGATCGAATACTATCGTACACGTTCATCGGTTTTGCTTTGGTGCGTCTGATGCGCCACGCGATCTACGGTGACGGTTGCGACACAGTGCTCCCGGCGTCGACGAAGAGGAGCGCTGTAGACGCGGGCGCGGTACCTCTGACGAAACGTTCTCGAGCTCATTGGTACACGGACGTGGACCAAACGTGGTGCCTTCCACCACCGAATGTGCTCTTGAGCGATCTGGGTCTAACGGACGACGATCACACGTGGACGAATCAAGGCGCCGGTCGCATCGAACGAGCTACTCCCGCGGACTTTCGCACGGGTGGCGACAATTCGCACACTGCGCGCGACGACCGCCGGCGGACGCGTCGTGACACAAAGGTGGCTGCTGCGGTGGTAACGCCGGAACAATGGCAACATCGTCGCGAAAAAATGCTGCGGCGCCACGATGCAGCACCTGGTCGTTCGCTGAGCGAGACCGATACGCGTGCCTCAGCACGCAAAATGATACAGATGAACGACCATGCGATCGTTGTCGAAAAACATACGGTGAAAACGACGACAACACGTGTTCGTCGCGACGCCACCAATCTCAGTTCTCAGCCGAACAATTGGCACAAACCTGTGGTTGGAATACTACTGCACGATGATGACGATTATGCGGATAGCGGCGGTAGCGACGATGACGATCGCAGGTTGCTGGATTTCGATCAATTGTACGAAGAGATCCGCGGCAATATGCTGCGCGGCTCGGTCATCAACGCTGACATACTGAATACATTGTCTGCAGAGGTGCGAAACATTTTGATTTCGATCACCATGGAGACTTTTGTGCGCAAAATGCTCAAGCTAGGCTTCAATCGAGCGCTTCGCTTCGTAGGCCAACGTCTATCAGGTGTTGTCTCGCGCCAGTTGTTAGCGCTAGCGTGCGCGAACACGCGCGTATCGTCATTGCGCTGTCTCCTCACCCCGACTCCGCTTACCACAGCTAGCCATCGGTGGTGATTGCTGCTGAACTGCGCTACGCATTCGCTCGACGCGATCCATGTTGTCTCGCGCCAGTTGACCGCAAGCATGCGCCGAAAGCACCGACGACGACGTCTATCCGACCTGTCATTTGCCGCTGTCTCGGCATCCACCCACGCGGACTGCTTCTTGCATTGGGGTACCACAGCTAGCCGCGCATCGGCGTGGTGATTGGCCTGACTGAACTGGTAACCATTCTGCTCGACATGCTCGTATTCGGCTGGGATCCGGGGAATTACAAGTCGGAATTTGACAACGCGTCATACGATGACATAGCGATCGGCTGGCTGCGCGAGCGCGAGCGTTGCGACATGCCGCGTTACGATCCGTATCTGCTGCTGGCACTCTTCTTGCGCGATCGCGAAAGTCCGATGACCGAAGGCAACGAGGAAGACGAATCTGCGAGCACGACACCGCGACCAGACGAGCGATTCTTGATTCTCGATCAAACGGACACTCCGTGGTACTTTGCCCAATTTCGCGACGCTGTAGACGGAATGATCAGGGACAATCGTGGTCTCAAACACCAAATCGGCGCCGCTGCTCTCGCAGGTGGCAGCGAACGATCAGCAGCGACAACATCGCCGACAATGCAAACATTGGACGATAGGTCTCGTGAAAAACTGCGTTCACGAGCACCCCGCTTTCACCTCGGTGGAGCGCACGTCGGTCGTGAGAATGAACACCATGACGAGGCCAGCCGTGCTCGTTACAAACGTAGCAAAGACGGCGGCCAGATCGAGAAAGAGGACCCATTGAAGCGCAGCAGACCAATCGTGTCGGATAACGCGATGGTCTGCTCAATGCTCTGGAGCTTGCATTACTTTGCCAATAGGCGTTACAATTCGTTAGGACAGCGCGTCAATACGGATGACGACGTATTGAACGTGAACGACGCTACGGTGGAGCGCGCGGTGCGAGATAACGAATTGGCCGCGTTATTGGCCAGCGCATATACAGTCGGCACGTTACCGCGCAATAGCGTGTTGGGTGCAGCACGGCGCAACGTAGCGTCCAAATGCACAGACCTCGCGGTAAACACGGCCACTATGTGTGGCGGTATCGTCATTTCCGCGGCATTTCTTGTGATGACACTCGTGAGTAATGGCGGCGACGCAGCGTATAATCTCGCGTTATTGCTTCTCGCGATAATGATCATACTGTTGCCTCTCGTCATGTTTACCCTGTCCGTAGATCTCGTAATGGTTCGCAAGCGTACGTACGGCAACGATCGACAAGGTGGCACTTCAGCCGCCGACGTGGATGATTTGGACCGATTGTGCGATGCTTTATGCGATTTTGTACTGAACAGTGTGCATGATACCGGCGACGACGCATCCGCGGATGATGAGTCAGCTACTGCCATCTCTAGCTCGTGGCTAAGCAGCATCCTCGAGTTCGCTCGTTTCCGTTTGATCAATTATATGCGATCGGAGTTGCGAGTAGTACGCGACATCTAGTGCTTTAGAAAAAAACGCGGTGCAAAGGCAACAACGCGTACGATTGCAATGCATACCGAGTCACGCGAAGGCGCGCAGAGGAGAACATTTTTAGTAACATGAAGACGCTGCAACACATTCTTGCGTATGAGACGTTCGAATTCGTTCTGGGTGTCATTGTTGTAGTTCTATTCTTACGGTATTTGAACAGCGGTTGAACAGCGTGAGGCACGAAATGACCGCAGCGGCAACAATATGCGCGTTTCAACTATGCGATACGCATGCCTCAATGTTTGACCTGTTGTTCTCGAAAACGAGTAGAGAAAACGATGGCTACGGAGGTAATAACGCAGGTTGGTATCTCACACGCCTCGGCCGTTCGCTCGTTCGCACAGGACAAATGTTACGTCGCAGGCGACCAGCGAAGCGATTGCGCGGCGACGTGCGTAACTTGAGCAACGATGACGACGATGACGACGACGACGACGACGACGACGATGACGACGACGACGCGCAGGTAATAACCAGTGAAGAAACAGACTATCCACGACGAGACACAATGATGTTCATAGCCAACATTCGACGTCTATTTACCATCGGAGGGTCGCACTCGGTGATACGAGTGTACAGGGCCTTGCATCGAAGAATCTACAGCGAAGCTTGGTACGGTGGTTGTGAACGCAGCTGCTCCTATCGCGACGGTCGACACGAACATGTGACACTCGGCGTGGCCACATACCCACACAGATCCGAATCGGTCGCTCTCACCCGATACGGTTTTGCTCAGCGCGTATTACGCGGCGACGGTAATTTCGGCGGCAGCGGCGGCGGCAGCGGCTGTGAATTGAACGACGAAAACGTTTCGGTCACCGCGCGCACCACCTATAGTCGCGGAGTACATGACTCTCGTATTCGCAAAGAACGCATCTCGGCACGTTTGTGGCCTGAAGACGACGACAACTCGTTATCGTTGGCGACGTCATCTGCAGAGCAACCGTTCGCACCGATCTGGCGATGCGACGTGAGCGTGATCTTTGCGCCGACGGCTGGGATCGGTATCGACAACGAACGACCCGTCAAACTGCTGGATTATCGATTCGAGAATGCGCGCGAGGCGTGGGCGCTCGTGTCCAGTCTCGTGAGATGGTGTGAACGCGTATATCGCGAGACCGGACTGTATCCGGTACGACGAAGCGTATGGGATTTGTTGTTGCGCCGAGAGAGCGACGGCGGATCGAGCGCCGCCGCTGCCGTGACTGGAACGACGACAACTGGAATAACCGTCGTGTCTTCGTGCGGCCTCGTTGACGTGGGAGACGACTCGGCATACGTTCACACCTTGCGCGTACTCATGCTCATGGTGTATGTGAGTTGCTCCTACGGCGCGATGGTCCGTACCGCATCGATCAATGATCGCGTGTCCAATCGGTCTCACGCCTGTCTATTTCCACCCAAAACGTCTGGAATTTATCACGCCTTATTTCACACGTCGGTACTGCCACATCGACTCATTTGCGCGCAAACTGGAAGTCGCCGACGCGGCGATGTCGCCGCTATTGGACGACTTCGTACCACACAGAGGCAACTGAATCGTCATCATCTTCGCCGCAGCCGTATCGTCGACACTACGACGGACTACGACGTCAGCGGCGGTTATTACGGCGGTAGATACCCAACAGCGCGTCACTGGTTGGACGACTTTATGAATCTGTGCGAAAAAGCTTGCGAAAAGTACCAGTTGTTACGCTCCTCGAAGCATGATCGGCGCGACGGCGACGACGACCAGGACTGTGTGCGACCACAGTGCGATTCGAACGCGCGGCACTTCAGATGATGAACGGTTCCGAATATCTGACATACCTGCGCGATTCGTATCCGCAAACGCGATACGCTTTGCGTCAATGGAACGCTTTGTATGAACGTTACTCGTGCGAGTTATGTCAGGACGCAATCGTCGCGTTCACCGATGGCGGACGTCGCAGTCTCGCTGGTGTGCGAGCTCACGAGCTCTCTCGCATCCTCGTTACCGGTCGATACAATGCATGCGCCAATATCTCAATGTCGATCAACAATAACGACACCGAGGACCGACGCAAAGATGACCTGGCCGATTGCTGCAGCAGCGACGGCGGCGACGGCGGCGGCGACGGCGGCGGCGTTCGATTATCCATGCACGTGTGTAATTTTCTACCGCTCGTGATAGGCACGAATCTCGATCGGGCTATACGGACGACGATACCGCAGGCTCTCATCACCGACGACAACGACGACGACGCGGCGGCGACGGCGGCGGCAGCGGTGATGGAGAAGACGACGATGACAAGTCGTTGTCCTTCAAACAACGACAACAGAATTGGTCTCTGGCCAACGAGCCCGAGTCCGAGTACCTTGGTCGCGTGTTTGCATTCGGCAACTTTTGGTTGTTCAATAGCTTCATCAGCACCGATGCGCGCCAGGGACACCGATATCGTGAACACACAAATTCAATCAACACCACAGTGCGCCTGTACGTGTACGATCGCATGGGGAAGGGCCACATGTTGTATTTAGGTCAATCGGGCGAGCTCCGAATGCGAGACAAGCGAAAGCGCGAAGTTGAACTGATTGACGCGCACGGCGAATACGTTCTCGACCGCGACGAAGCGAGCAATACATCTACCACTGCAACTGCTGCGATAGTAGGCGATTTTGCTCGAGATGCATTGCGACCGCCGTTTGACGGGCTGTCGCCGAGTTCATTCTTTCGTAATTGTCGCGAGTACATGTTGCGCGGCATCGGCAAAACAACCGCGGAAAGAAACAATGGCGGAAAGAACACGATTTTTCGCAACACGGCCATCGAGGGATGCGACATCGATCATCTGTGCAACAAGCGCGTCTCGAACGCACCGGCGCTCTACACGGCGCTCATGACCGAATTTGAACGCACCGTACGCGCGGCGGTCGAGTCGTCGCTGTCATCCTCGAACGAGGACGAGAAACAGCAGCAGGAGCAGCAGCAGCAGCAGTCGCTATCACGAAATGTGGTCGATTTGTCAAGTCGCGTTCGTTACATAGTGGCGCAGTACGCCTCGATGGCTCAGCGGGCCAATCTATTGCCCTTCATCAGTCGCAAGACACACATCAAACACGATTGGTGCGAATCGATGAAGCGACTGATGAAGAGTGAGATTCGCACTAATCGCGCGCGTACGGTACGTTTCGCGCGCACCGGATCTCTTGCCGCGACCACATCGGCTTCGGCAAGCGTGAGCGGCACGCTTGTAGGCGACGGCAACAATGAGTTGATCTTTCGCTTTCGCGCTCCGGACGCTCCCTTCGAATGCGCCAAAGTGACGCAGCCATTTCTATGCGCAAAGACTCACAGCGATCCTGAGTACGATCACGAGATGATCAAGCGAATGCGAGTCGTCAATCTCAATGCGATGACGTGTCTGCGCATGCCTCGCGGTTTTGATCGATTTCTCAGCTACTTCAACGTGGGGAACATCGGGAACGCCGGACGAGTCATGAATCGGGTTCACTCGATGCGTGAGTCGTATATCATTAACGAAGCTGTTGCTATTCAACGCACGGTCAAGTGGATGCGCGAATACGCTCTGCGCAGATATCATCGCTGCGTACATGCATCCCCGCAGCAATATCAGGTGCCGTATGTAATGCTCGCTGTCAACGAGATGCCGATCGTTCGACTCGACAACATGACTATTCTCAACAGCGAGGACGACGACGACGATGACGTCAACGACGATAACAACTCGAGCTTCAACCTGTGGGAATTTGCTTTGGCTGTCAAGTATCGCGAACCCGGAGCGACTGTGGTTGTAACCGAATTGAGTGGCGACGACGGCCGAAATGTCGATTTTTATGTAAATGTACGTCTTTTGAACGGCGTGCCGTTGTGTCCTGTCGGCATAGTCGTTGCGAATGACGATGAAGCTTCGAACAACGAAACAACAACGACGACAACGACGACGACGACGACGACGGTCGCTCGTTATTGTTCCTCGTGCCACGAGTTCATGCCGATTGAAACATCGTTGAGCATCTTCGTGTCCAAAAAAACACGGACCAACGCGTGGAGTGAGACGACAACAGGAGGTGTTTGGTTGCGATCGTCGTCCGTGCTACACGTTGTCGCGCGCATTCCTGGTTCAGTCGGCATGAACTGTCGCTCTATCGCGATTGGATCAATGGTAACAACGGCGGCTTTCCGTCGAGACCAAAGTTGCACGAGATTACGTGCCACGGTATGCTATCGATAGGCGCGTATCCATACGTAACGGAGATTAGCAAATGTATCGTGGCGATTAATGCGCATAGACGAGCGCTCGAAACGATACGCAACTGCGACGTAAACTACGAAACAGACTGTTGGCCTAGGTTAGGTTATTTCGACCGAAACGGAAAATTGACCCGAGTGCGAATAAACGATGGCAATGACAGCAGCGGCGGCGGCGGCGGCGGAAGTAGCAGTTCGATCGCTGCACCTCGGAACAGTGTTAGGCTACTCTTTGCATTCGGCGATATGGATATGCTTAACTGCGAGGACGGTTATGTAGTCGATCAGAGATTGCGATTTACTGGCGACACTGTATTTTGCCGCAAGATCGCCATCGATTGTCGGTCGAATGTGTACTTTCGTAGTCGTATGGAGCTGCGTTACGATGCCGATCGGGGCGTCATGTTGCACGTAGGAACTTTTCGAGCACATTCTCACATTTTCGTCAATGGCAGCAACAACAATCTAACCGTCGTCGTTCGACAGCGAGCGCCTCGTCGCGTAACGATCGCCCAGGACAATGACTACGAAGAAGAAGCGGCCGACAACGGCGACGGCAACGAAAACGATTGCGAAAGGAGAAATGAGGATAACGATTACGAAGAAGAAGCGGCCAACAACGGCGACGAAGACGAACTGATCGAGTACGCGTGCGACGTTTACGTGACATGGAACGCATCGTTCTTGCATGAGCAAACTTGCGAACGGCGCAGAGCGCAACTCGGAATCGGTTCTGTTCAATCGATCAGCGTGAGTCGGCCCGTGGAAACAAAAGACGCGTGTCGATACGCCGAGACGCGGCGATACGATCGCTCCGTTTCGCCCGTAGCGGAAACCTCGGTGGAGCTGTTTGCACGCTTTGTCAGAATCACCATGCGAGCTATCGATACGCGTCAGACGTTCAAGCTGCAAAATTCTTTTGGTCAAAAAGGAGTGGCTCATTATGCCGATCTGTCTGGTTTCGTCACAGACCGCGGAGAATCGATAGACGTCATTTCATCTGTGTACAGCTTTGTCGGTCGGTCGGCCTGCGGCCAATTACTGGAACAACGCGAAAGTGCGCGCCGCGTCTTGTACGACGGTCGTTGCATTGGATACGCTGGCTACGGCTTCTTCTTCGTCAGCAATGACTCGCCGCATAATAATTTCATCTATAGCGTCAAGCACGCTGGAGACAATCCTATGCGCGCCTGTCGTCTCACGTACGACAGTTTGCTTGAAAATTGCGTCTCTAGTGCAGCATTCGTCAAAGCTAGCGAATTTGATTCAGGCGTCACGAATCCGTACGCGGGAATGCCGCGCAACGTATCGCGAGCGCTGGATTGTTACAACGTATACAATCGAGGCGTATGCCTCTCCTCGCAACGTGCTCTCTCTGCGCGAAAACGCATCTACGATCGCGCGCTTCTATGGTCCATTGGAGAAATGTGCCGTCATACTACGACAACAGCGCTAACAGCAGCCAAACGAAAACGCAAGACTACGTAACCCGCACAGCGCAGTGCGCTGCCGCTACATTCTGCATTGTAATTTCAAGACCCGATTGAATAAAGAAAGTATTTGTAACATACGAGGCAGTCTGAAAAGTTCTCGGCCTAACAATGAAAGAAAACTTTTTTGTTGTGAAATGTTTTATTTTTCAATGTAATCTCCTGAAACTTTAACACATTTATTCCAACGTCTTTCCAATATCAATTCGACTATGTCTTCAGCCGTTGATAAGTCTTGCTTTAGTTGGCTGCCGGATCAGTGATCGGTCTTACTTTAACTTTCAAGCTTCGTAACTCGGAAAGTACTCAATAAAACGTAACTTTGTTATCGTGTTTTGGAAAGCTCTCGAGATAAGCTACAAGAATATGTAATAAAAAATAGGGGTTTCTGTTTGAAAATACATTAATGACTTTGACCTGATTTTGACAAGGTCACTCAAGGTCAAGTCCATATTTCTATCATATGTCCCTCTTCAAGCAATGCAACTTTCATTCGAAAAATGTTTCACTAAAATCGATTTGCGAGATAATTGCCCATATCACTTAAAATGAGACACCCAGTGTACAGCCAAAATCGAATATTTTATTCCGTCCGTACTCCGAGATCTCTTTACATAAAACGAGAGCGACAGACGCAATGTAAATATCGACGATTTAGCGGTGATTGTGAAGAAGTACCTGCAAAGTACGCTACATGATCGATCATCGTATTGGAATACGATGATTTATATCCGTCGTAACGTGATTCGATAATCTATATTCTTCGCGATGTGGTCGACGAATGTGATGTTGATTATGGCTTTCGTTATGAGTATCGAACGCTTGATTCACGATGATCTGAAGCATGCGTCAAACGAACAAACGCTCGCTGAAATTCGCCGATGAAAAGGAATTGCGCGGTAGGTGCGAAACTCGAGCTATTGTATCGTCAACTGTGACGGAGCAAACGAAAAAGTCGCAGGAGCGTTGTAACATCGTCTGTGATGACAAAAGATTGATCAACGAAAGAAATCTACGACTTCCTATGAGAATCACGACTACTACTAAGAGGCAACAGAAGGTGCGAGTCTAACGATGGATTCGATGAAACTCTCGAGATAAATGCCGACATCGAAATGGTGACTGTGGTAAACTGGCGTGGTCGTCTCGTTTGCACATTTTTTCTATAATTTTTCTCCTCGGTATCGTAGCTTTGATTATGTATATGTTGATTGCGTATGGTAACACTGAAAATTTCGATCGCGACATGGAAAATACACACGACGGTGTCGCTACGAACGATACTCTCGTGCGCGCTCCTAATGCTGCTCGGAGTGAAATGAGTGACACTGACAGGGGCAAAAAACAAAGCAAGGAGTTGGAGGGTGCCCCTGCTTCGCGTCACAGTTTCGTGGCTACCGATTTGGACGAACGTGAAGGTGTGAGCAACCGTATAGATACAAACGCGCATGGCGACGAGAGCACAAATTCTGAAGCGGAGGATAGAAAGTTAATTCTAGCGCTGAGAAAAGCGCAGAGTGATGCGATGAGAATTGCGCCAATTAGAGTGGGAAGGCGACTGTAGATTTCAGCGGCAAAGTGTACGACAACATTGGCGATGTAAACAGCGATACTGTTCTGAATGCTGACATTGTGACACTCGACGCAGCAAATGTAAAGTTGGTTGAGGCCACAATGATGATGATAGAAATAATAGATAGTGTTTTAGCCATAGCGAAGGTCGTAATGAGCCAACTAGAATCATTTTGAACGTGTTTTACGGACGAGATGAGATACCTTTGTAACACAACATAGTCAAAGTCGAATATGTTATTCCGCTCGTATTTCGATATCTCTTCACATAAAACGAGAGCGATAGACGTAATGAAAATATCGACGACCTAGACTTGATGATTGCGAAGAAGTAGCCAAAAATTACAGCGAAACACAAATAGGCGCATGTGTTCAGACAAAACTTGGCAAGACCAGAGACAGTTAATGTCAAAATTAAAGCATACGCGCGACCCCCCCCCCGATCCCTTTGCACGAAACGACTTTTCCACCAACATCTCTTTTACATGTACAGATTACGGCCTACCGTTCCCTCTCTCACTCTGCGCCGAATCGGAACACTCGCATCTCCTCTATCATAGAACAGTCAAGAAGTACAATAGAGTCAGGGATTACTGCTCTGTACTCCGGTATTTGCGCTAACATATATAGAATAGACAATTTTTTGCGCTGTCGACCGGCTCGAATCGACAGAACAAAACGTGAGCGACCGCGATGCGAAAAATATATACCGGGACTGTCTACAATATGAGGCAGTTCTGAAGTCACGCTTTTTCGTTATGGCCACGAGTGAATAAGTTGAGAGAGAGATTGAGAGAGAGGGGGGGGAGAGAGAGAGAGAGAGAATATGCGCAACATGTCTTTGCAAGTTACGAATGAGTGTAAAAAGGGGCCTAATGAGGTTCATCGTTGGCGATATCAGCAGGCTATACGTGCACGTCGTCTCGTTTCAGGACGATGCCGTCGAATCGAATACGAACGGCAATCCATCGAGAAACCACTGCGTGAGTTGCGAATCGTGTATGCGATAGGACGTGATTTCGACAGAGAACTGTTGATGCGTTCGTTATTCGTGGAAGAGACATTGCGCTATCGCGATAGGCAGTATTCAGACCAAGTTGGACAACTGTCTCACAGATGCGCGGATCCTGCTAGCCAGTGTCTGGGAGGAACCGGATGCCTAATTGGCACGTTGTCCACCGGAATCGATCACGAATACGTTCTCTAATGCGTCTCCTTGTACTTTTCATATTTTTATGACATCGAAAAGTCTATCGCGTGTCGGACGTGGCGCAGGACGTGTTACGTCGCGCAGGTTACTCGTCAACGGAATATCGAAATACTGTTTAGCGCTTGGTTAGATGCGAATACGCGAAAACTTTATATCGTGTGCGATCCAACCAATGTGGAGCGTGGCGTTCTGTTGGCCGAAGGTATCCAAGACGATCGAATAGCTGTAAATGATGAACCTGCAAAGTCGCTACATGATCGATCATCGTATTGGAATGATAATCTATATTCGTCGCAATGTGATCGACGAGTGGCATCGATTATGGCTTTCATTATGAGTATCGAACGCTTGATTCACGATGATCTGAAGCATGCGTCAAACGAACGAACGCTCGCTGAAATGATATTCGCCGATGAAAAGGAATTGCGCGGTAGGTGCGAAACTCGAGCTATTGTATCATCAACTGTGACGGAGCAAACGAAAAGTCGCAGAAACGTTGTAACGTCATCTTTGGTGACAAGAGATTTATCAACGAAAGAAACCTACGACTTCCTGTGAGGAGTCGCGATTACTAAGGTCAGATGGTGTTTGTGTACAGCAGAAGGTGCGAGTCGAACAATGGATTCTATGCAAACGTCTCGAGATGAACGCGGCCATCTAAATGGCGACCGTGGTCAACTGGTGTGGTCGTCTCGTTTAACCATTCTTTCTATAATTTTACTTCTCGTCGTAGCTTTGATTGTGCATATGTGGATTGCGCATGATAACTCGGTTCACGATCAAATTCGTACGTACGTCAAGCAACTGTCTAACATGAACTCACGTTTCGTAAATTGGGTACGTTTTTGGAAGGACAGTGAATACGCGCGGCATTATGAGAACGCTGAAAATTCCGGTCGCAACACGAAAAATGCGCACGACAGTATCACTCCGAACGAGCAAGGTGGTGTGAGCAATTGTACTGATACTAATATGCATAGTGGTGCAACAGACAGCATGAACAACGAAAACGATGAAATTTCTCGCGCGAGCGCAGATTTCAACGGCGACAAGAGCTATGTAAACAACGGAACTACTCGCTTTGACGCGAGTGCAGATTTCAGCGGAAACAAGAGCGAAGATTTCAGCGGCGACAAGAGCGCAGATCTCAATGGCGACAAGGGAACAGATTTCAGCGGCGACAAAAGCCATGTAAACGACGAAACCGCTCGCATTGATGCGAGTGCAGATTTCAGCGGAGACAAGAGCGAAGATTTCAGCGGCGACAAGAGCGTAGGTTTCAGCGGCAACAAGAGCGAAGATTTCAACGGTGACAAGAGCCGTGTAAACAACGAAACTTCCCGCATGGACGCGAGCGTAGATTTCAGCGGCGACAAGAGCGAAGATTTCAACGGCGACAAGAGCCGTGTAAACAACGAAACTTCCCGCATGGACGCGAGCGTAGATTTCAGCGGCGACAAGAGCGAAGATTTCAACGGCGACAAGAGCCACGTAACCGACGAAACTGCTCGCATTGACGCGAGTGCAGATTTCAGCGGAGATAAGAGCGAAAACTTCAACGGCGACAAGAGCTATGTAAACGACGAAACTGCTCGCGTTGACGCGAGTGCAGATTTCAGCGGAGACAAGAGCGAAGGTTTCAGCAGCGACAAGAGCTATGCAAACGACAAAACTGCTCGCATTAACGCAAATACGGATTTCAGCGGAAACAAGAGCGAAGATTTCAGCGGCGACAAGAGCTATGTAAACGACGAAACTGCTCACATTGACGCGAGTGCAGATTTCAGCGGAGACAAAAGCGAAGATTTCAGCGGCGACAAGAGCTATGTAAACGACGAAACTGCTCGCATTGACGCGAGTGCAGATTTCAGCGGAGACAAGTGCGAAGATTTCAGCGGCGACAAGAGCTATGTAAACGACGAAACTGCTCGCATTAACGCAAATACGGATTTCAGCGGAAACAAGAGCGAAGATTTCAACGGCGACAAGAGCCACGTAACCGACGAAACTGCTCGCATTGACGCGAGTGCAGATTTCAGCGGAGATAAGAGCGAAAACTTCAACGGCGACAAGAGCTATGTAAACGACGAAACTGCTCGCGTTGACGCGAGTGCAGATTTCAGCGGAGACAAGAGCGAAGGTTTCAGCGGCGACAAGAGCTATGCAAACGACAAAACTGCTCGCATTAACGCAAATACGGATTTCAGCGGAAACAAGAGCGAAGATTTCAGCGGCGACAAGAGCTATGTAAACGACGAAACTGCTCGCATTGACGCGAGTGCAGATTTCAGCGGAGACAAGTGCGAAGATTTCAGCGGCGACAAGAGCTATGTAAACGACGAAACTGCTCGCATTAACGCAAATACGGATTTCAGCGGAAACAAGAGCGAAGATTTCAGCGGCGACAAGAGCTATGTAAAAGACGAAACTGCTCGCATTGACGCGAGTGCAGATTTCAGCGGAGACAAGAGCGAAGATTTCAGCGGCGACAAGAGCTATGTAAACGACGAAACTGCTCGCATTGACGCGAGTGCAGATTTCAACGGAGACAAGAGCGAAGATTTCAGCGGCGGCAAGAGTGCAGATTTCAACAGCGACGTGAGCACAGATCTCGGCGACGATAAGAGCTATGTAAATAACGAAACTCCTCGCATCGATACAAGCGCAGATATCAGCGGCGGCAAGAGCGCAGATCTCAATGGCGATATGAGCGCAGATCTCAGCGACGATAAGGGCTATGTAAATAACGAAACTCCTCGCATTGATGCAAGCGCAGTTTTCAGCAGCGGCAAGAGCGCAAATTTGCGTGATAGTGATAAAGTTTCGGACGATATCGCTTCGGAAATTCTTCCAATTGTAAATGCCTATTCATTAAGCAGAAATGTAGAAGATGGACGACGCAGGAGATCACGACCAGGCACATCGTCGTCTGGATTGAATAGTGTTAAGAGAAAACGTAGAGATATCAAAAATAATCGTTTTATTGGTTAACGTGGTACATTGGATTCTTATTTATTTGTATTCGAGACGTATAATATAGCAAAGAAGCTTTCGTTGTCCAGCTCGTTCGATTACATCAGGCGAAGCATTAGGTAGCTGCGATATCACGCTTACATCACAGTCCAATGAAACTCGATGATTGCAATGAACTGAGCGTGCGACGCTGTTCAAAAAGCGTCCAATAACTTCGGCCTCCTATTCGCAAGGGAGAAAATAATCATAAGCGTTGCCTATCCAATATAGTTTGTCCAGTATGATTGTACAGTATGACCAAGTTAGTGGCCGTTAGTAGCAGTGATAACGTAAGTTCCATTTTTCTCTTAATTTACAGCGTACCTGTAATCTGTAATAACAAGGTGTACAATAAAATACGATTGAAAAAAAAACCGCAATTAAATTCTTACCGAGCAACTCAATGCGATGGTGAGTTCACGATGTAGTCAATCTGTCAAATCGACGCTATTGTGTAGAACAGTAGACTCAACCGTAGAACTGTGCCTCAGATATCATTTACGATCAGGATGATTGTCGTCCGACAGTACACCATTGATGCGTGCGTAGTTGATAGACATCATTGACGGGTACCATGCCGTAACGCATGGTTCATTTGTAACTTGGCTTGTCTCGACGTATCTCTCTGAACGTGGCGAACGATAAAACAATTAATTAAGCGCTGATAAATGATCGAGAAACACTGTGTTAAATCGAAAAATGTTTCAGACAAAAGCTGCATGATTTAAAATAGCACATAGGACAGTGATATCATTTTGTTTATAGATGGCGCCACTTTTAAGATATTTACTGATTGTTACTTTTCTTCAATGGAAATCTCAATTTTTTATTATATTATCTTATTTTATCACTTAATCACTTAATCACTTAATTTGAGCAACTTTCATTCGAAACATTTTTTATTTGCCTAATATTTTGTTAAATATTTAAGGAAAACTCTTTCATCATTTAACTTATGATATATCGCTAACTATTTGTCGGAAGAAAAAGTGGTATTAGACTTTTTTATTCCATTTGGTCCCTAGAATATATTGATACAATAGTACCATAATTTTTTATTAACTTGTCGACCTTTGAAAATTTCTATATCGTCAAATTAACAAAAAATTAAGGCACTATTCCAGCAATATATTTTAGAGATAAAATAGAATAAAAAAGTCTAATATCACTTTTTCTTTTGACAAACAGTGAGCAAGATATAAGTTAAATATTGAAAAGTTTTTCTTAAATATCTAAAAAAATATTAGGCAAATAGAAAAATGTTTCAGGCGAAAGTTGTTAAAATTTGTTCGTAGAAAAAGGTAACATAATAAAAAATTGGAATTTCCATTTAGAAAAATAGTGATCAGTGAATATCTCGAAAATGACGTCATCTGTAAACAAAATGATATATTTTTTATATGTCCCCTTTGAAATTGTACAACTTTTGTCTGAAACGTTTTTTTCTAAAATGTCGCGTTTACAAAAAAAAAACGTGGAAGAGTGACGCGGATGGCAGCGTAGGCCGGCCATTTATACGGGAGCGCAGGGCGGCCATTTATACGGGAGCGCAGGGCGGCCATTTATACGGAAGCGCAGGACGGCCATTTATACGGCAACGTGAAGCTGAAGAAGTTATCAAGTTTTCCTTAAATATCTAAAAAAATATTAGGCAAATAGAAAAATATTTCAGACGAAAGTTGTTAAAATTTGTCCGTAGAAAAAGATGAGATAATAAAAAATTGGGGTTTTCGATTAAGAAAAGCAATGATCAGTGAATATCTCGAAAGTGGCACCATCTGTAAACATAACATTACTGCTGTTTTATGTCCTCTTTGAAATTATACAACTTTTGTCTGAAACATTTTTTCCTAAAATGTCGCATTTACAAAAAAATCAAGTGGTACCGGTGGTCTGTGACGTATATTTACAGCACATCTTGCATAAAAAGAGAACACCTTCAACTATTAAATCGAAAATAATTCTATCAAATCGGAAATCTAAACTGTCTCCAGCTAATGTAGTTAATACACGAGTTTGCAATAGCTTCAAAGTTTACGCAAAGGCTTCCCGGGCCATTCGATTATCGGATGATAGATGCTCGGAGTATAAAACACGTTCCCCGGATTTTAGACGAAAACTAACGATTGAGTTGTGTTCAGCAGGTCAAAATCCTTTGGGAATGACGTTTTGTCCGTTTTCCACGATAAGCCGAGACCGACCCAATTTACCCATTCTTTTCACAAGTTCTTTTCAAAGATTGATATTTTAACAAAAATTAGGGTACTATTGTAGCAATAAAAATGTTTTCTGTTTCTGAAAATATATTAGTTAGCTTGAAATAACTTATTACAAGCCGACCGCTATGTTTTTGCAAATTTACTATATTTCTTTTACGAATTTTTATCGTTTGTCATTTTGCAATAATTTTAAATGTATCAACATGCTCCATGTATCAACCATCCTCGGTTTCTCCTACCTTTTCCGCCCGGCGCCAGGTAATTGATTCTGCGTGCGCAAGTGCATATGTCCCATTTCTGGAACGTTGTTGATGATGCTGTTGCAACCTGAAAAAAAGAAGCGAGGGTGGCGGGGGGGGGAAGAAATAAAGGTATTCATTATAAAATATCTATTGTGGTTTATTTTTTTACAATTGTGCAGCGAGTACGTATTACATGTCAAATATGCGGCATCAAATATGAATTACAAATTTAGAAAAAGAATGTGTTGCACTCGCTCATTCTCGAAATATTACATTCATGCTTTGCAACCGCGTTCGCGAAAGTAGATCCGTTGTAATTTGAAAACTCAAAATTTATAGCGATCCGTATGTTACCTTTTCGATTTAAATACGATTTTCGCGGTGCCTGTCGAGTTTCTTCACCTTCTAATTCGTGTGTAGCATTTGTTACTTGATAAAAATCTTTTAGGTTAGAATTAAACAATGATACAATGCGCTCACTGTTCATATCGCAATTCGACGTTTCTGGAGCAGTAAACGTATCACATCCCTGAAACGATTTTTCTTGTTGCTGCTGTTCCACAAGCGCCGCCACTTTCCGCTTTGAAGAAGGGAGTGTCTCGTACAATACTTTCTTTATTGTCTTTTCATTATGCCTAGCGTATATTGTACCGCACCGCACTGGATGACGATCGGGCGACCTGAGCGTTACGTCGTAAAATAAAGAGCCGTCAGATTTACGCGCTAGGCTAAGTATTCCTAGGTTTGCCGAAAAACTAGGTGTGACAAGTACGCAGAAACCGTCATTGCGAACACAAAGTACAGTATATTTTCGACTCGCATAAAACGGCTGGTCGCGCAACATTTTGATCGACTTTACGGTCCAATGACAAATGTTGAAATGTAGCGTTTGGACAATTTTTTGATTAATCGCAACAGCGTCTACGGACAAACGATTTGGTTTTTTGGTTAACAACGCGGCAGTGAGAGTTATTCCGCATGACACAATCGTGAAGGCAAATGGCAATTCGTCTAATATGCTTTGCGATGATTCTTTTATAGTTTCTTGCAATAATGACGACCATTTATCCTTCGTTCGCTTTGAGCGCCTGATTCGTATATAATCGATTGTTTGCGAGTCTTTATTGTACCACGACATGCTAGGTTCTCTACTGTATATATTAACAATACCTTCGGATAAAAATTCATAAGTTATAAGTTTAGGCGATTGCATCTCGATACCTGCAGAATTTGATACGTCAAAGCCGACTCTATTGATTAAACACCAGGGCACAACGTGATTAAATTGGCACAATAGATTCTCTAGAAGTTCTTAACAATGTTCCCGATTAGGCGATGTAGAGATCGCACTTACTTGCTGCAACACATCCTCGTGGCACGCGCGTCAACATTTGTCCAGGTGTGCTTCGATGTAAGCCTCGGACTCTGCATTCGGACACTTGACGATCACTGCTTCACTCAACATTCTCGAAGAACGAGCGTTGTTTTGCGATGAGACGATAACCGTATCTTCTGCGGGTCCGTTGAGAAAAAGGTCACTTGCTTCCGCCACTTGTGGAATGTCTATAATATTTTGCACACTGAACTCACGTTCGAAATTTTCATTGGATGTAATATCTAATTGCTTCATCCAACTTGTCGTACTGATGTCCAAATTAACGTAGTTCATATTATCGCACACTTGCGGAAGTTGTGCCGATTGCAGCTGCAATGACGGATACGGGTACTCTGGTACAGATGTTGTTGAGTGCAGCACTTGCACTGGTCGTCCTTGTGAAGGCGGTGTTTCGTACGTAAAATTAGGCGACGCGAACTGTTCGACTGACAATGATACCTCGGCTAACGATGAAAATGACGCCAATGGTATTTCAGCCTCTTTGTTCTGCGAAGCGGTCCGAAATCTGTGCGCGTCGCGCTTCAGCAAAATGGATATGTTATCAGTCAACATATCATTTGAGCATGCGGCAGACTTCGAATCGGTAGAGTCGAGCATATCGTCGGATCTAACGTCATTCTGCTTGGCGTCACCGCTTCAATAGCGACTTCTTGAATCGACGCATCCACATTGGTAATATTTTCAAATTTATCTAAATTGTCAACCGTATCGACCCCTACGGTAGTCACTGATGTGATTTTTTCCACCGCCGTTACATTATTTTCTATTTTATTTTCAGAAAACACGAAATTGCCATCATGTCCCCGATAACATATCTTTTCTGAATGTTGTATATTCATGATGCTTGGCAGATTGCAGTTCGCTTGTTCTTGCGGCGCTTTGTTGTTGAGGCTGGAACTGTTTTGTGGTCAAAAGTAACAACAGTTTCAATTTCACTTGTCACGGGAGCGCCTACTTTCCTGGCCGCTTCGACGTCGCCGTTTAATATCAGGTGTAGTAAAAAGAAATCCATTATTTTTCCAATAGATGGCTTTAGTTATCTGTATCTCGCGTTGTATAAGTCCGATCGGGTTCCACTAGATGGCGTTAGAAAGATGAGATTTCGTACTAAAAAAACTTTTCTGACAGTTTTGTGATTAGTTGACTCAGTTTTGTTTGAGCGCGCGTCAAAGATGGACACTAGCAAAGAGAAAATACGCTATATTTTACAGTTTTTCTTCGATAAAGGCGAAAACGCAAGCCAGGCGGCTGAAAATGTGAATAGTGTTTATGGTCCTGATACTGTAACAGCCAATCACGCGCAATTTTGGTTTCGTCGATTCCGTTCCGGTAATTTCGATGTCAAAGATGCACCACGCACTGGAAGGCCAATTGTCGGAAATATCGATAAAATCATGGACATTGTCGAGTCCGACCATCATGTAAGCACTGTTTCGATTGCCCAAGAGCTAAAGATTGCACAAAAAACTGTTTGGAACCATTTGAATAAGGCTGGATACAAAAAGAAGCTCGATGTATGGGTGCCACACGAGTTAACGAAAAAAAACCTCATGGACCGAATTTCCATCTGCGAATCGCTGCTGAATCGCAACAAAATCGACCCATTTCTGAAGCGGTTGGTCACTGGTGATGAAAAGTGGATCACTTACGACAACGTCAAGCGAAAACGGTCGTGGTCGAATCGCGGTGAGCCGGCGGAAACGGTGGCCAAGCCAGGATTGACGGCCAGGAAGGTTTTGCTGTGTGTTTGGTGAGATTGGCAGGGAATTATCTACTATGAGCTGCTCCCCTACGGCAAAACTCTTAACTCGGAACTGTACTGTCAACAATTGGACCGTCCAAGGAAGCAATCGCCCAGAAGCGGCCAGCTTTAGCCAATAGGAGAGGAATTGTGTTTCATCAGGACAACGCCAGCCACACACATCGATAGTGACTCGCCAGAAGCTCCGGGAGCTTGGTTGGGAGGTTCTTATGCATCCACCTTACAGTCCGGACCTGGCACCAAGTGATTACCATCTGTTCCTGTCCATGGCGAACAATTTTGCTGGTGAAAAATTCGCTTCAAGAGAGGCTTGTGAAAATCGACTGTCTCAATTTTTTGCCAGTAGGGACGAGGGCTTCTAGGGATGAGAGAGGCATAATGAAATTACCTTCAAAATGGCAACAAGTTATCGAACAAAACGGCGCATATTTGACCTAAATCGGATCATTCTAACTATGGTAATTAAAGCCTTCAATTTCATGCAAAAATAATGGATTTCTTTTTACTACACCTGATATAACGGGTATTGTATCATTGTGCATTTTAATATGCTTCAAGTTGGAACTGAAGTTATTTACTATTTTGCACACGTTGCAATCGTGAATCTCCATCGATATGTCACGAAAATCGTCGAAGTCTTCTTGCAAGAAATGTGTTAACATTTCATAGCGAATATTAAGTTTATTATTTAAATCACTCAATTGTTCACTTATGCGCTTGTACGCTCGTTGCACGTAATCACCGTGATATTCGCGTATCCATCGGGCCCTGGCTGATACGTCTGTTTTATCGAAGACGTTACTGTGTCTTTCGCACATTGAAAACGTAACGGCACCAACGATTTGTTTTCGGCGTTGCACGGGAACAAACATTTTTTATAACAAATTATTAAACATTCTGTCGGACTAAACTTAAAGTGTCAGACTGACACGTACGCGCAACTCGTATTCGACACTCGCGATTGCTGTCTTGTTTCGAAGTGACTCGAGTCCTTCGAGAGAACGTTTGGATGTGACCGAATTTCACCCCTTGTGCACGTATTTAAACTGAAAGACGATACGTTTCGCTCGGATCTTCAAATTACTTTTCAGGTCATTTCAAGCGATCCGCTCAGTGTTAGGTTAGGTTAGGTTAGGTTAAGATTAGATTAGGAGATACCTAAACCCTAAGCCTTTACAACGGCCAATGTGAAATCTTGACTGAAACGCCTCAACTTGATAGCATCTGTTCGGCGCGATAATGTGACGCTTAGGCGATCATATTTATCTCTTTCTAAAAAAGGGAGCCGTGTTATCATGTAGCTATAAGAAGCTCGACATCGCCGAACAGTTATTGCTAAATTGCCGATATTTTTCATTGCGTCTGTCACCCAAAGAATAGAAGGAGCAGTGCGGTATGGCGTCAACGACACCGCGTCGTCGTTTCGTCACAGCGAGCGACAACAACGTTTGCCGTCACAACAGCGAAGAGGACGAAACAAGGCCGTCGCCGGCGACGATACAAGGCAATGTTCAGCGAGAATTTACATCGAGCGTACAGTTAGGGCAGCCTATATATGTGCAATTTGATTCTTTCGAACAACGATTGGCCACTTTTGATCAATGGTTACGCGACGCATTGCCGTCGCGACGGTATCATCGAGATTTAGCGTGGGTCGGTTTCTTTTACACAGGTATCTCCGATTTGATGATGTGCTACATGTGCGGGCTCGTATTGAAAAATTGGCGTAGTAGTGACGATGTGACCATAACGAATGACACATTTGATCCGTGGAGGGAACATTTGTACTGGAGTCGAGAATGTTCCTGGGCCAAAGTTGTATCCCGCGTTCATTTTCTCAACGAAGGTACTACTGAGCCCGAATCAGAGAAAGCTGCTTCTCCGATCCCGGCACCGAGAAGGCCGAACAGATTCGATCATGGTGATGATGGTGGTGATGATGGTGGTGATGATAGTGGTGATGATATCAATGACATTCTTGGCACGGAGAAGAACGAGTGTACCAGCGTAGGCGAGAGCGTTCAATAGCGTTCCAACGTAGACGAGGACGAATGCCTCAATATGCGGCGATCTGTTGCATATGATCATCGGCGACGACAACGCGACTTCGATGAGCGTGTAGTTGATCGAATATTAATGGATTACATACCGGCAGCTACTCGTTCGATTGGCACAAATGACACTCTTGGCGTTACAGCTCTTTCGCATCGTTTGAACGATCTGCTTCTAGCCACGCAGCGCGACGTAAAAGAGTATGCGAAATTGATCGAAAGCTTTGAACGTATGTCTTGCAACACTTCAAATTCTGTCGTGCAAATAGAAAATCTCCGTAACCGAGCTAATCTATTGTTGAATGTGCTACGTCACACGGACCATGCCGCGATTCGTGAAAACTTATTTTTAGTAATCGAACAAACAGAGTCAGTCAGGCAGTCGTATAAATGCGAACGAATCTTTGACGGCGATGCGCTGACGCCGTCGACACCGACATTTCGATCTCAGCAGAAATTCAAAGAGTGTAAACACGAGTGTATCATATGTTACGAATATGAACGAAACGTTCTATTTTTACCTTGCCGACATACATTATCGTGTACGTACTGTAGCGAAAATCTAACGGAATGTCCTGTTTGTAGAGCGATTATACTCTTTGCAATTCAAAATCGATATTAAAACATATTATCGAACATATGAAATGAATACGTCGCAATATTAGCGAACGTAATGCCACGTAGTGGGGAGAGGGGAGGGATGTAGGTGAAGAGGGGGGGCGGGAGGTGGCTCAATAAAAACGCCAAGATCGCTGAACGAAGAATCTATTCGTACAGCAATGAATTCGTCGAAGAGTTCGAGCAGTGACAGCGACGATTGGGACGAGTTGTTCGTGTTTGACGCAACGGGATCTAATTTCGTGATTACACGGCGCGCAATGCCACGCAGTGAGGAGGTGTTCGATAGAAATACCAAGACCTCTGGAAGTTCGTCAGATAGTTCGAGCAGCGACACCGAAGAAGACGATTTGTTCGAATATGAGATAGACTTTGTCCTCTCTATACCTCGTGTCCCATGTTTTGAATAGTGTGCCTTGGATGGATCGTCGAGTATCCATCGTTCGCTATATTATGATCGAGCGATCTCATGCAGTCGAGCGCGCGTGCTGCGTCGAAACTACTTCAACCGTAGACATCGATGTCGTACTAAATCGTCAACGGAATCGTTCGAGTTGGAACGACCGGTGATTTCGCACACCGAACCATTGTTGCAAGACACGTTGATAGCCGAAGCAATATCGCACGCGCTTGACATCGCTCGCACGTTTTATAAAATTCAACTATAACATCAACAATACGAGGCTACCTAAACTCTCATTGGTTGCAATTGCTCGAACGATTCGACCGCAAAAAGTTATACGCGAATCTTCAGCTGCTATGTGGACTTTGCTGGCTAATAGTCAATTAAACGATCGAAAACTGCTGGTTCATTGCCTGATCCTGATATTACATGCATATACGAAAGAAATGGACGATGCGCTATATCATTACAAAGAGGATGAATTATTGATGACGCTAAATGCTATCGAAGAAAGTATTTCGGAAACGATTCGACCTGATTCCCAGCACAAGCAGCAACAGAACATCGACAAACGACGGGAAACGGCGTACCGTGGTTTACTCTTTGTGAGCGACGAGAGAAGTATGACTGTTTGGCGAACTGTCAGCGATTGTGACTTTATACGACTAATATTGCCCGAATTGCTAAAATTACCGCAACTCAACGTAAATTCATTCGAGAATGCATATGAATACAACTGTAGCGCACTGTTTGTGCGATTATTGTACGATCGTTTTTGTCATAGATTTGACAATAATAGTGATATTTCGAGGAAAGAAATTCATTCCGCTTTGATCAATGCGTTCGAATACTGTTTGTTAATCGGAAATTTGGTTGTGGCTGCTCCATTGAGTCTTATTGCTCCATACGCTACGGTGCAACGTGCGGCTGACACGATACTACGATTAGTTAGTACAACAACCGATACTAGACTTTATACGCGAAGACAATGGTCGTACAAGAGGCTTGGTGTCTTTTTAGATATGATGCGTTGCGTACATGGGATTCCGATACATCGATGCGAGCCGTTGTGCAGTTTGTACGATACGATATTTCGATCTGCGTTGCGAAACACTTTACGCATAATGATGTCGAATGTTTTCGGGTTCAATGTATGGGAGGAAGCGTTCGATTTCTATGAGCATTGTGAACGTATATATGAACGAGACAGGCACAATGAATTTGAGAATTGTTGTGACGACGACCGCGCTCCCGAGAATCACGATACGGATAGTGACATGGACAGCGATACCCTTGTAGGTACAAAGTTCTTTCGAAGGAAGCAATCGCGCGCAGTGCGAAATCCATTGAATTTGTCGAGTTTAGCGCTAGCGAAATCAGTTATGGTTCATGGTTTTCTCGCACCTATACAATTTGCCGTGCCATGCAGACAACGGGACTTGGTACGTCGCGCTCTCACAGATGTTATGTATGCGATGCTACCGATGTTATCCAAACAGTGCCACTTGTGGAAGTCTCGACTGTTATAATTTGTAATAAACGTATATATATATATATATATATATATATATATATATATATATAAACGTATACATGTAAAAATATTTATTTTTTACCTTTCCCCAGCGCAAACAACTTTATCGCGTTCGTGAATGTCGTTAGTTCATCACATAGCAACGTCAATAGCGCGTATACCTAATGCGCCATACGCGTCCTATTTTTTTCATAATCGAAGGTGTGCAGACCTTGAGCACCGAGTTCGATGATCGTCCTGTAATATATGTGTAGGACGCTCACAGTTTCGAAATAAGAATCGATCGTGATTCGTTTTATGGATCTTATTTTTCGTACACGTTGACGTATCTTGGTGAACGTATACGAAAAATAGGATCCATGGAACGCCGAAATCAGACGCCGAATTCGGACACTTATCCGGTGAATGCTTAGTCGCGCGTTCGGTTCTCTGGTTCAACATAAGATCCACCATCTTACGTCTCGTGCAGTAATCGACAAAAAAAAAATGAATCAACCGAGACGAGTCAGCGTCACGCGCGCGCAATTTGAACAACGATCGGTATAAGTACTAAAATGGCGACGGCGATACGGTCAACGACGAATATGCAACGCGATCGAGAGTACACGCGCGACTTGCAGCGTTTCGTTCGCGAGTACAACGACGAAGCTGTAAAGATCGAGCATCTCGAGAGCAGCAACAACGGAGCGGCAGCGGACGGCCACGTTCGCTTTGGTGCCAAAGTAGCACGATTTTTGGATCTGTACGAGGACCGTTTGCAGGCGAGCGACCGTATGTTTCTGAGGCGCGAAACGGTAGCGCGAACTATGCAGGCGCTCTTGTTGCGTTCGATGCAATTGAGCGGATTTGGTGAGCTCGCCATATCTGTGAGCGGCGCGCGAAATCTGGAACGCGACTTGGCCACCGCGCGACGCCGGTTGGAAAATGCTCGCAACAACGTCGACGTAGGTGACAGCGGCGGCGATGACGTGGATCCGCGTACGGATACACGTGGACTGTATGAATACATTCCGTATGAAAGTCTTTCAGTTTCTCTCGACGACTTGCCGGGATACGAGGAACAACATCGTCTCATCGTGAATACGTACTTTGATTTTGACAGTAGCACATCCAATGCGAAACACAACGCTCGCGTCACCAACAATTCAATGGACGGGCGCAAACCTCGTACGAAGGCCGGCGCCAACGTGATTTTGTACGGTCCTCCGGGTACGGGCAAGACCGCGGCTGCATGCGCGGTCGCACAAACATTGCGACTCAACTTGGCGTTCGTGAACGCTGAGAATCTTCTCTCCTCATATCGCTCCGAAACGGAAAAGAACTTGCGCATCCTGTACGAACGTATGCGCGCTTTGGTTCACGTAACCGGCCGCAATGTTGTTTGCTCATGGACGAAGTGGATGGCTTGGTGAAGAATCGCAGCGGTAGCAGCGGCGCACCGCCTATCAGCAGCGGCGATTACAGCTTGCTCACGCGGTTTCTCACGATACTAGAGCCCAACGACGGTACGGATAACTACGGCGTGTTCAGCGTGTTTACAACGAATCGATTGGACAATTTGGACGACGCATTTCGACGGCGATGCACCGCCGTCTTTTTCGGATATGTCACGAGTCGTACGTCTTTGGCCACTTTGGCCGGTCGTTTTCTAGCGGATTCGATGGACAACGTCGATGACATTTCGCATAGCACCGCGGCTATGGACACGTTCAAATACTGGGTTCCTGGCGACTTCGCTCGCTTCAAACGTGAATTTGTAAAACCCGAGCGCATGAGAATTTACTTGCAACGCATCGGTGTATCAGAGCGCGAATTTTATCTCCGAATTTCTAGCAACGACGGTGAACAGGATGGTGGTGGTGGCGGCGGCGGTATCGATCAAACGCGTAGTGGAACGAACAGAGAAATTGTTCTAGACATGCCAATTCTCAATGTTGCGGATATCGTTAATTTAGCTTCACGGTACAAACCGATCACGCCGCCACACAAATACAACGAATATTTGGGCGACGACGACAGTACGCGGCGTTAGGACGAGACATATGGGATATATTGTACGCAGAAAGTAAACTCAACTAATTTGGACTGCTGTATTTATTTTTAATCATTTATTTTCAATGTATATGTAAAGTCGTGTAACAAGTAACGAGCTCTGCAATGTCGCACACTTCCAGGTCAAAAAAGTTATTCCGACGAATAACTTCGAGATACTCAAAATGTGGCCGTTATTGCAATCATAATATCGAGAGCAGGTATTCGACTGGTGTCATGACCGACCGTGTCCTGGCGACAGTGGAGGTCTCGTTATCGTAGTCGTAAAAGTTATCGGTTCGATAGGTCGCTCCGTCGTCACAGGGCACTTTGCCGACCGAGTGGGGAAATCTACCCACTTCGAAGTAAGTCGCTCCATGACCAACTGGGGGAGATCTCCTACCTTTCTCTTAGCAACTTGAGAAAATGCGCGGTAGAAAGCGTTGAGTTAGTCATGGCTCACGCGGTTAGCAAAGTGTTAAGATATTTAAGGAAAATTTCTTCAACATTTAACTTACGATTCTCGCTAGCAATTTGTCGCAAGAAAAAGTGATAGACCTTTTTACTCTATTTAGTCTTTAGAATATATTGCTACAATAGCGTTCAAATTTTTATTAACTTATCAACTTTTGGAAATTCCGAAATTATTAAATTAACAAAAGTCAAAGCGCTATTGTAACAATATATTTTTTACGTCAAATGGAGTAAAAAGTCTTGTACTACTTTTTCTTTCGACAAATGATTAGCGAGATATCGTAAATTAAATGTTGAAAAAGTTTTCCTTAAATATCTCAAAAAATATTAGGCAAATAAAAAAATATTTCAGACAAAAGTTGTTCAAATTAATTGGTAGAAAAAGACAATATAATAAAAAATTGGGATTTCTGTTTAAGAAAATTAATGATCAGTGAATACTTAAGAAATATTTAAAAAATGGGACTATTTGTAAACAAAACGCGATCGCTATCTTATGTCCCCCTTTATGCCATATAACTTTTGTTTGAAACATTTTTCCATATTTGAAGCCGTCTCTGAAATCCAGGGACGAAGTCAGACCTTAGAGATACTCTACTATAGGAGTTTAGGATGAAACAACCTGAACATATACGCCTATTTGCGTTCCGCAATTATTTGGATATTTCCTCGCGATCATCGCTAATATTTTACCGATATTTTGATTGTGTCTGTTGCTTCTTGTTGACATGCGACCCGTTTTTATACGAAAAACGAATACTTTTTTGTCGAAAGTGTAATCAGAGCGCTCGACTCTGATGCCGGTTCGCGCGTGCAATTTCTCGACGTCTCAGCCGATGATGGGCAAAACTTCAGGTCCACCATGTAGCATTCATGAGAACACAGAACGAATTTTAGACTGGACAGATTCAGAGATAAAGAAATCGTCGAAAATATAAAAGTAGAATATTGCAGTTGAATCGACATATAGTATCGACATAAGCAAGAGACGGATTATCATGAGCTGCAATGGTGAAGCAATCGTCAGAATTTAACAAAAAGAAGAAAAGCTCAGAGAAGCAACTCATCGGTACTATTTCAGCTGTTTCTGCCGGTGTAAAGCGACAAAGCTTCACGCATGATCGGAAACTGATTCGGGGAGTAACGGGGAAAAATAATGAGAAGAAACATTCCGAAAAAGAACAACTAGTGAAAGAATTACACGATCCAGCGAGACGAATTTTCCTCGCAGACGTGTCATAGTGCGTGGATACGATGATCTTTGGCAGGCTGATGTGGTGGAAATGCGTCCTTACTCGCGATTCAATGGAGGCCACTACTACATACTCACCATTATCGATGTACTGAGCAAGCACGCATGGGCCGTGCCGTTAAAGAGCAAAAGCGGAAAGGAGATAGCTGAGGCATTCGTAAAGATAATTCGAACGGATGGAAGATGTCCGAAGAACTTGCAAACTGATCAGGGAAAGGAGTTTTACAATACAGAGTTGCAGAGACTTGTAAAGAAACACGGTGTCAATCATTATTCGACTTATTCAGTAATGAAGGTATCTGTTGTAGAGCGATTCAACCGCACGTTAAAGAACAACATGTGGAAAATGTTTACGTTCAACGGAACTTACAAATGGATCGACTCGTTACCGCGCCTCGTCGCTGAATACAACACGCGAAAACATCGAACTATCGGCATGCGTCCTATCGATGTGACTCTTACGATTGCTAATAAGCTCTTAAACACAGTCTATAGTAACATAAAGATTGCAGCGCCTGCGAAATTCAAAGTGGGTGATTTGGTACGTGTCAGCAAATTCAAAACTATCTTCGAAAAAGGCTATACACCGAATTGGACAACCGAAGTGTTTAAAATCGTCAAAGTGCAGACAACTAATCCTGCAACTTACCTACTCGCAGACTCGCGCGGGAAACCTATCGCCGGGGGTTTCTACGAACACGAACTACATAGTGTCACCAATCCAGATGTATACTTAATAGGAATACCTTAGAAAAGGTGTTGCGCAGGCAAGGTGACAATGTATATGTAAAATGGTTGGGATTCGACAATTCGCATAATTCATGGATACAAAAGGATAATGTATTGTAAAAAATGAATACAATTTTGTTAGAACATTTGATGACATATTTGATTGTAAAATAGCTAATAAAACAAATAAACGTTATAATAGTATACTATAATGTCCCCATGGTAATGTATTTATCGAATCAAGCATAATAAATCGCTTATCATCGTACGAACTGAGAGCAGTTTTCGTTTCGAATACCGTGTATACCTCATGCAACTTGGATCTTATATACGATTGACGCCGACTCGTTTCAATTTCCTCTCTCAAACAATGCGTGTAATCGTCAAAATTGATCGTTCATGCCATAATATTCCTCTTAACACCCTTCGCCCTTTTAGTATCCTTTTTATCTTCTACTTTCAGCGCATACATTTTTGCTCAGAGCCCGACGAATTCTGTCATTATAGCTCCGTTATTTTCGTCTTTCATAAGCCCTGGAACTTTTTTGTTCTTAAGCGGTATACGTATATGTTATTTTGAGGATAATCGCTCGTATCAAACCTAGCAATGTCACGTTTCATTAACTCATATACATCGTCGGACAGTACATGGTAAATTAAAATATCTGTGTCCGTATACAGTACTTTACATTTCTTGCGATATAGAGGTGACATCTACTCATGGTGAAATTCATACAAGCAGGTCTTAGATATGTCGAGAATACACATACCCACATAGATTGGCTTGTTGAACTTCATTTCGAGTTTTCGTAATTCAACTGCAACCAAATTTTCTGAAAAGATGCTCCTACTATGAAAATCGGGCATTGCGACCATTGCCTTTGCACCGTATCGTCCATCCGATTTTGTCAAAAGTTTTACATCGACATGATTGCGAACATTTTCCATTGTTTTGCCGAATACCGCGTTGTTCATCAATTTGTATAAATTGTGACGTGGCAGCCGGAAAAGCGCCCGTCCCAAGCCGAACCTTCGGCCCTTATGCAGGGGTGCGGGGGGGGGGCGAACAGTACATCGCGCGAGAATTACGGAGGGGGGAGCGCCGCCTTGCCCTTCCCCGCATTAATTAGTGTTAGTAATAGGAGCGCGCAGGTGGAACGGTCCCGCGTCCCCGAGCTCTGTGCCCTTGGACCTCCTGCGCCGCCCATCAAGACCGGAGGGACCAGTGGAGGAGGGAAGAGGACGACACCCCTCAGCCAGACCGCCACCCCAGGTGAATGCACTTCTTTACGAATACTATTATCGATTCCGTATCGTAGTGAAAGATTCTCGCTGCCGATTTCGTTGTCCACAGGTCTGCAGGGATATTGCACCAAACGGTCGGCGTTCCCGTGCTCGAAACGTGAACGCCGGCTAGACAAAGCCGGCCTAGGCGACACAACAGCGGGAGCGCGAGCGAGAGAGAGAACGCGCGAGAGTGAGACCGAGACCCGTTCCGCGGATCGACAACAAAGATCCGCGGAAGGATTCCCGGAAGGATATTGGGAGATGAAACGAGGAACGGGGAGAGAAACGTAGCGAGACACAACAATGAAGAAAGGAGCGACACTGTTTTTGGCGGAGAATAAAAGAGCGAACTCCCGTCTTCGCTCTTTCTTCTCTCCTATCTCTTATCTCGGGGATCGTTAGTCTGTTGTCGGCTAAAGCGAGAAAAGTACCGCTTGGAGTATGGAACATATCGCTGTAAAAAGAAGTGTCGTGCTAATACCGAACAAAAATCGGATATCGTCTGCCGGGAGCGAGAGGAGAGGCTCTGGTGGAGTTCCACGCGCCCAGGGAGTTACCGGGGGTGGCTACGTGGCGTAGGAGCGAGCTGCGGAAGGAAAGCGAAGGACCACGCCGCCGGGAGGTTTCCGACTTTGTAAGACCGTCCACCTGCTTCACTATTTCGGTATCCCGGGCGTACAGTGTCTCGTATTAGTTAGCAGCGTAGAGCAAGTTTCGAATTCGCGAGAGCGTCTCGCGGAGTGTACCGTATCGAGGGGTCGGATCGTGCCGATCCCCGAAAGAATAAAGACTGAGATAAGCGAAGCGCGTCTCGATTCTTGTGTCTTCCCGACTAAATCCCGGACTCCCGATCGAACCCTCCCGTCTACCGACTGTAAAATACCGCGGAGCTACCGGTCCCGTCGAATTCGCGTGTCTCGGTCTTGGGGGGTGTATCGTCTCGTGTTGGTGAACGGTGCAGCCCGCTGCACCTGGCGCCCAACCCCTTTGGTGCAAGCGCGAACGACCGAGGAGCGTGGACCGACGGCCGTTTGCCGACGGCGAGCGAAAATTCCGTCGCAAAATTTTTCTCAAAATCGTTTGTTGCATGCGTTCGAAACTGCGTATTTAATTCTATGTAGTTGCATAGCCATGAAGTTTATGCGAATTGGAGTATGCGATGAATCTTTTCGATACGAAGACCATGGCGTATGCACTGCTGCAGATTACGATAATGAATAACATAACACTGCTTATTATATAAAGTCGCAAGGAGTTTTTCTTGCCGTTTGTTCGGAGGCTTCGTTCACGTCGGACAGAACGGTAGATCTGCATGTGCATCATGCAAGTGTTGAGGATACTCCAAATCAACCTCGAGAATATAACCTGTGAGCGAATTTAGCGGGATTGATGATACATCAAAATTCGACGTATCATCAACCCACTTAAATTCAGCGTATGGTAACGGTTGACACATTGCCCAGCCATACAAATTATTTATATCAAAGTACATGAGGTATGAGGATGGCTTCGATGAATCGTAAGATTGCATGTATTGGTTATTGGCTTTTGCGTATCTACCGGAACACTGACTCAAACCGCCACGTATACCGCGTTCGATAAACATTACCATATCAATCAATATCTGAGTAATTCATAATTAATTTTTGTATGTTTTAACATCGCATCCCACGTGGAACCTGGCAATGTGTAATAATGCGCGGGATCTAGACCGTAATTTTTGATACAACTATCGCGGAAATTTTCGAAAATATCAGCCAATAACAAAACATCAGTTTTCAGGTACAAATCGCTATATTCGCCTAAGGTTTGAATAGAAAACCGTTCTCATACGTTCACGGCGTGCGTGTAATCCCTCTCAGATACTGTATCACCTGTCAGCGAACTGTAGAATGACTCGCGCGGTGGTAAACATTGATCCTGCAGCTTGTCATTGCAATCCACATATTCGTACGGAAAGACACCTTTTCTCGTTAATAAATCAAAATCTTTGTCGGATAAGTTTTTAAATTCGGATTGAAGAACTTTTAATTTGTCTCCAGTGAGAAACGATGCTAATTTATCGAGACTGGTACTGAGAAATTTGTACGAATCGATGAACCGCAATTTAATATGATTTTGCCAGTCTGCTGTTTTACTTGTTGTATCTTCAATATGTTTAGTAAATGAAATATATTTTTCTTTCGTTATTGGTAGTACATCGACGTGACCTTTGAACGCAGTGGCTACTTCCTTGATAATAAAATGAGCGTCATAACCTGATAAGTTATGAAAAACTATCGGAATATAATAGGAATCTGTATAATTTAAATTACAATTGGAATGTGTCGGACCCCTGTATTGTCCGGTTAAATGACAGTGATCGTATGCGTATATCCCCCACTGCGAATAATTTTTCACATATATGATAACGCGTTGCACTATAAAATGATGCGTACTGTTCTTGTGATAAAATTTCCACAGGGACATTATTACGCAGAATAATTTTTATACGATGCGCCAATTGTTTAAGTTCCTCGACGAACCACGAAATGCAATTCGGATCGCGACGACACTGATATGCGGATAATGATTCATCGTAGGAACATCGTACATAATAAGCTATACTATGTACTTTATGATGCTGATACACATACGATTTTTTTTCTTCGTTTGACGTTTTCTCTAGAATGCATTCCAGGTCAGCGTGCACCACGAATGGAATCCGTTCCCTTCTGCTGTAATTAGTAAAACTGAGCCACTTGTTGGCCTCTGTTGGCAGGATGACTGCACAGTCATTCAACTTGTTGCAATCTATGATATGATTTTCCAGTTTTTCGTTGGAATAAAAATAATGCAAGCAACTGAAAAGAAATGGATATTACGAGTTATTCTTTTATTTCATATTTGTTATATTGTATTTATGGTGAATATCTCCTTACCGATCGCATATATATTCTTGCATTTTTTCTTACTCAGTTGCATGTCCACAAGACGTGACAAATTCTTGATCCACACGAAATGTTCCATGTTGCACTCTTGTGGATCTTGCACATATAACAAATTTACATGTTTTTCCTTGTTATTGGCGAGACGTATCGGAACGATGTACATGCTTCTTCTTGCTTCTTTTTATTTTGAATGGTGTATACGTTGATGGTATTTAGCTGTTCAAACTTGGTAATTTGTTTAATCGTCATTGGAAATTCAATATCCTGAAGATTGAATATTTTGGTGTAATGTGGGTACGAAGATTCCCGGTCTCCATTTCTTTCAGCTGGATATAATGCCGCGACCACGGACTATGCAAAACATGCGTTGTCTTTAGTTCGTACGTTTATCACGGCTTCCTTTAATTTTATTTCGCGAGGCAACTCAATGTTGCACCCTGCATGCAGTGGATTGTATTTGTTCACATTGACTGTGAGATCAAGTATGCGTAGCAGTGCCCACCCACTATCACGTTCTTGAAATTCTTCCAAAGATGCCAAGGTAGACTCGATGACGCGTTGTTCGTACCATTTATTCAAATTTAAAGCAGAAAAGAGTTCATGTGTTTCTCGTGTTAATGCTTTTGAATGCATGATTGTCGCCTGAGATAAACTCGCCATTGAACACAGTGTTCACCTTAAGATTGCCGTGCTTTTCCATAGCTTCGCACGTGTTCGAGCACTGTACTCTTCGCATCTTGGATAAATCGAAGAGGTTCGATATGTTTCACGTTAATAACTGCGCCGGTTGATATGCGGCTTTCGAACGCTTTATCAATTTCTCTCCATAACAATTCTGCATCTCTTGATGCGTGTCCAGCACCCACGTGTATGAAGCGTTCTTGCACAGAAATTTTCAGTCCCTCGAGTCGTGCAATACGAGCCACCACTGATTGAGCGGCGCCAATCGAAAATCGCGGTCGTTTTGCTCGACTTTGTTCTTCCAAACATCTGATACATTTGTCAAACTTTTGCACCCACGCGTCGTAAGCCTCTCGCGAATTCAGACGAGTGGATTGCTCCAACAGTTCTCGTTCGGTTTGAGTGAAGTCTTCCATTTCTTTATTAACTACAGAGAATACTCGGCTCTTTGGAATCCTTTACTTTATATTCTCTCCGTTAGAAAACACGTTCGGATATGCGCGAGTCAAATGACGACCGTGAAAGAAGGAGGGCGTACTAGGCGGTGGGACCTGCTTCTTATTTCGTCCCGAAGAGAGAAAAAATATCGCGTAAGTGCGGTAGTCGCTAGACCGGGAATTGAACTCGGGTCTATCGCTTGCAGGACGAATGCTCTAAACCCACTCAGCTACCTGACGCTCCATGGTCAAGACACTCTCCTCTCCCCTGATATCGTTAAAAGATGTCGTTCGGAAGCGACATCTCTAACGCCATCCCGAGTCTAAACCAAAGATATCTACATCTCATTTACTTTCCTGTTTTGAGGAATATATCTGCGCATACGCTACAACTCTGAAGAGTAAGAGGAGGGGATACCCTATAGTAGTTTTAATATTAGGCTTCGGAAAAAAACCTCAGTCGCTCTGTGAACACGAGATTTATCGGTTGTGTGTCTACATAGTAAAGTTTGGGTGTCTACATAATAAAAATGTATGCTGCCGGTGCTGAAGTGAACGCTAAACACGCAAATTATTACATGCCTGCTCAACAAGAGGACGAGACTCCACTGAGCAAGAAAATGTGCGAGAGGTGAGTGTTATAATGCTGTTTCTTTTAGTTTATCCATAGTAATTTTTTCCAAGATTCGGACACGTAAATTTTCTATGTCTTTTCAGCGTTCCACGACCTCCTGCTATGCATATCTTAGGACGCCGATACGCTTTGACTGCAACTGCTTATAAATATTTGAATATCGGAATCAGCGTAGGAGCTGAATCCGTCATAGACATAGTCATTGATGATAATCGTGGCAAACAACTGCTATTGCCGATCAAAACTTGGAATGCACTAATGGGGCAACGTCTTGACATCCAAAGATTTCTGCAGGCCAATTTTTATAAGTCATCGTCTCCCCCGATGCGTATAGAAGAATTAACAATAACGTCATGTAAGATGTACAACTCACAAATTGTGAAACTCACAATTTTTAATAATTGCTTATATATAACACCAGATACGTTAAATGTATTATTTACATTTGAAAATTGCATCAATCACATGTATGGATGGTTATCAGAAAATATCTGTATAGTTAGCGTAAAATTCCTTTCGCGCGATGGTTCGTCATTCAGCGACCCTCGTTCTCCTGAAACCTCATTCACCGCGGATTCGCAATCTTGCCCCGGTAACACCGGATACATAACGAATGCCTCGGCCAATTGTGGATTGATACCGTTGACCCATAACGGGCGTCGTAGCAACTCCAGTCTTCCGTTTTCGACGTGTATCTCGGCGTCCGGATGGTCGACTGTGACGTCCGATGGTAGCATCCATTTTGGATAAAACGTAGCCGATGATGCGATACGGTCACGAGGGGACATTGTTACGAAGCTTTCTCTTCCGCGACCGACCGAGGAGTGACTAGCTTCGTCGCGGCGAAACTCCGTGTGTCTCGCGACGAGATAAAACAACGAAATCGACCGAGTTCGATAACAGATGACATGATCTGTGTTCGCTCGATCGCCATCGACGCCGATCGAGCGAGCTATCGTTCGAATTCTCCGGTCGCAAGTCCACACCTCGCTGACATGTGATCGCTGAGCGTTCGGTACGCGCTCAATTCTTGGGATCGCGTAGGATGGGAGATAACAATGTGGTGATGCGCCGTCGACGATACCATCGAGATCGCGGTCGAGAAAAAACCAATATATATGTTGGTTCGTACGATCGAATAGCACCGAAAAATGACATTCGTCGCGCGAGACAACGACGAAATCGAGAAACTGTCGAAGAAAGCGCGAAGGTGTCTGTGCTGCGCGCAGCGGCACATCGTGAACGAAATGCTGGAAGAGGCCACGCAGCACATGGACGGTGTCTCCCGCGACAACGATCGTTTTTCCAGAATCGCTCGTTCTCGATCAACCGCATCATACGAGCGAGATGATATCGGATTTTTTTTTAAGCCAATGGTTTGAATCGTAGCGTTATCTGTACCTGAACGATGTAACGATTCAATAGTATTTCGAAGCGAGCAATGTGCTCGAATAAATGGTTTTTTCGGAGCCGGCGAGCGTGACTCGATATCGCCGAAGAGTTGATCCAGCGTTAATGTTTCGTGATCGCGCGATACCGCGCGAACGAACAGAGTTGACTCATTTTCCGCCTCGGTGCGTCGCAAACTGATCGTTTCGGGTGCCAGCGCGCGATACGAGAAAAACGACCGCGAAGGAACAAACGCGCCCGACCGTTCGTTGCACAAATAGGATTTTGGCGTTCGATGAACGTGGTCGAGCCCTCCCCCAACGGGTACCGTTCGAACGCGTTTCGCGATCGCTCGATCGACGTCGTGCTATGGACACTTATTCACCGATCTAACGCTCGACGGTCTGAGTCGTCTAGAAACGAACGAACGACGTCAATCGCTGTATTTGCGATCTGAGCGAGCGTACTTTCGAAGTCGTGAAAATGAACGATGATCGGGCGTCGTGCGACCTCGCGTTGTCTTCGTCAGTTTCGCTAGCCGCTTCGCAGGACTCGCGTCTTTGTTACTGCGACATCGAATTGTCCAGTTTGAATCGTCTGAACAATGTGGTGGCCACTTTGGTGCAACAGATGCGCGAGGATGCGCAATGCATCGACGCGGTATTGCGCGTTATCGTATCGTCCAAGTCCTCGGTCGAGACGTCGTCGTTGGTGATCATATCGCACGCACGAATTCGACGACGCAGCGCTCATCGCGGGCGTTTCAGCGAGGAGTCGAAACGCACGGGGGACGAAATTGTTAAATCGTTCGTTCGTAGCGACCGTGACGAACAGAGCGCATCGGCGAAATCATCGGCTCTACCTGCGGCGAATTGGTTCGAAATGGTTGGTCAATCGATCGTCGCGATACGCAGCCGTAGCGCGAAATCGCGCGAACGACGCGTCACTCGACGCGCCATCGAGCTACGTGACGGACGATCGATTGATCATAGAACCATGTTTCGCCGAAGACGGATCGTTGTCATCGAGCGTGAGATCCGCGGTGCTGCTGTTCTTTCGTTGGTTCGGTCTGTTGGCGACGACGCATCGAGAATGTCCGAACGATGCCGTTAATTTCGAGTGGTTACCGGGGTCGAGCGTGGTGCGCGTGTATGCGGACGATCCTTCGTCGGCGAGGGTTTACGAATCGTTCAAAAGGTCTCTCGAGTACACTAGCGTCGATGCGGAGATGCGGCCTTCGAAGAGTCTTCGACGCAAAAGCGGTTGCGCGAACGACGGTGGTCTCGGGAGCGAGCTTCAGCGAACGACGACGGACACATCGTCGGTCGCGAGCTCGGAAACGTGGACTTGGACAGATTTCGCAGCGGCCGATCGAGCTGTTAACAACTTTGAGTTCATCGATGGCCATAGAATCGTCGACGATGCGTATCGAGCGCTCTCGAGGACGATCGACGTGGTTGTCGCGTCCGACGCGTCGAATCGCGACACCGCGACGCGGCTATCGATGTCGTGTATGACCGTATTGAGGAGCGCCAGCGTCTCGACGTCGCGACGTCGCGAAAGCGTCGTTGGTATGACCGAGGAGCAGAGACGAATCGTCAACACGATCGAGCGTGTATGGACGACGGCGGCGCGTGACGGTGATCGTCGCGTGGTGATAGACGGTGTGGCCGGTTCAGGGAAAACGTTCCTGCTCGGATTCATGCTCGATCGTTTCGCGAACGTGTTATATCTGGTGAAGAAGCGCAATTTTATCGATTCCACGACCAAACGATTCGCATCGTACAATAATTTGCTGGCAAAAACGATCGATTCATATCTGATGAATCTGTTGAACATACGCAATTTGTACGTTTGGTTGAATCTGCGACGCAGTGTCGCGGGTCGCTGCGAACTGCTCGAACGCATTCGTCGACTGAACACGTCCGCGAGTCTCAATTTCGACCAATTGATCTTCGTAGACGAGTACTCTTTGATCGAGGGCTCGTTGGCCGAGCTGTTGAACGCGGCGCTCCGCGGACGAACCGTTCTGATAGCGGGCGATTGCAATCAGCACCCATCGGCGAGGTGGAGGATCAAGCGATTCGCACGATGCTCGATTACGACGATATCTGCTTCATGTACGAAAACGTGAAAGCCACCGATCCGCGTCTGCTGCGCCGTTTGACATGTTTCACCGCGCGATCCGGCGGTCACGAGTGCCCCGCGTTGTCCGCTCTGCACGGTATGCCGCGAACGCGCACCGTCGACATGAGTCCGTTCACTCGATCTCTGCGCGCGATCGTTTACGACGCGATAGACGCGGACTTCGGTCAATTGCCGCGACTGATCGTCGCGTCCAACGAACGCGTGAACTACGCGAATTGGGCCATCGGCTATCTGACGTGACGAAACTGCCCGATCTATCACGGAGCCGATAACGGCGATACGCGAAGCGGTCGGTGCTGTCTACGCTACAGACGTAGCGTCGTCGCGACCGAACGTCGTGACGTTGCTAGAAGCGACAACAACAACAACAACAACGCTACCTCGAGCTGCCGAACCAGCACGCGCTTCGACGATCGTCGCGACGATCCGCGGATGAACATTTCGTGCTGCGCGGTATGCGCTGTCGCGTGATTCACGCTCACGCGAATTGGCCCATGCAGGTGGGATCACGCGTGATCGCGCGCGAGATTGAATCCGACGATTCCGTTGTGGTCGAGACAAAAGACGGTGCGTTGTGTCGCGTGCGTGAAACCCTACGAGTACAGCAGCAAATGGGCGCGTCGAGATGGCGATCGTTGCGACAATCGTATGTTCCCCTTCGTGATGGACGCGGCCACGACGGTTTATCAGGTCCAGAGTTTAACTCTAGACGAACTGACCTTTCCGAGATGTTACATCGACGCGCACGGCATGAACGACAAGGCGCTGTACGTGACACTGTCGAGATTCAGACACGAGCAACAATTGTCGGGGGTGATCAATTGCCACTCGTTGGTCATCAGTAACAGTGGATAACGATCGTGCGCTGTCTCGAGGTACCGCGAGCGTCGACATCGCGCGAGGAAACATGCACTCGTTACCGCAACCGCGACGACGTCGTCGCGACGACGAAGATCGCTGCGACGACGAGGACGAGCAGAGCCGCGTTGAACGCGGTTATTGCGACGCGACGACGAGCTCGATTCGACATTGTTGCCTCAAGCGCGTAGGTCAGAAACTGGTGTACGACATATTGTCTCACTCCGTTCAACTTTGCTCCCTGTGGAAGACTCTGGAGTTCAGTTCACCCCCGCCCACTCCGTACCAAGTAAAATTGAAAATACTGAATTCGTTGCCCGCCGTCGAGGAATACTGCAACGAGGATCACGAGCTTCGACGCACGCCCTGGCCCAGTTTGGACATTAAGTTGCAAAGATCGTCGATTTCGACGATCGGCCGAACACGATGCGGCGTTGCAGCGGCCAACGCCAAAGCGGAATACGAGGTCACGAGAGAACTGTTGTTCGTGTTGACCCACGTGTTCACGGTCGATGCTCGACGTCGACGTCGTCGAGTCCGATCCGACGTCAACGGTACCGAGGACGACTACGTCACGGTGAAGGCGCATCTGGAAGACGTCATGTTCTGGTTAGCTGCCATAATACCGATATTTTGCGAAAGATACTCCGTGGCGGTGATCGATCCGGCCGAGGGCCGTGACGAACATCACGCGATCAACGCGTCGTTCGACGGTGCAGCGGCTGACGCTGTAGTCAACGACGAGGAGTTCGCCGTTCACGAAGCAGCCGCCGCGCTGTTCGAAGACAACGACGACTCGGTCGCGACGCCTCGTCCCTGTGATTCTTCCGTCGGCATCGAGCGACACTCCTCGAAATATCCCGCGTTGTTTGTCATCGAGTAACAACCGACGAACAAATATAGATAACGAAGGATACAAGAGCGCGGAGCGATGTGAGTGCGCAGTTTAGTTCCGAAACTTGCGGCGGTGACGAGTTCTCTCGAGTCATGTCACCGCGCGGTCCGTTGTCCGTATCGGGCGTGTCGTCCTCGATGGATGCTGCCGGCCGAGGTTGCTCATCCGAACGAAGAAGTGGGTGTGGAGGAAGGAAGATTGGAACTAGTACGACGCATATTGAGCTTCCACAGCGTCAGTCTGCACATGGCCGAGGCGTATCTGACGTATCCTGTACCGCCTTGGGCCAACGATCGCCGCCCGTTGTCGTCAAGAATTCGAGCGTTTTTGACGCGCCGTGGGAATGAGCGACCCGGACGACGACGACGACGCTCGAAGATTCGTCGATCTCATTCGCAAGGCGCGGGATCACGGTCGCGGAATTGATCGGCGCCTCCTCGCGGAGAATCGTCAACGTGTACCGTCGCTTCGATCCAGCTGGCGATTGCGGTCCTCGATGACGGCGACATCGAGCAGTTTCGTTTACTCGCCCCGACTCTCTCTACAGTTGTGTCAACGACAGCTGAGTTGACGTTTGTGCGACGACGTGCGCGACGATACGTAGCGATACTGTTGCTTCAATCGATGCTCCGAACTACCCATCACCGATTCATGCGTCGTCAAATGTAAATTTTGTCACTCCGCGGAACATTCCCCGGATTGTCGCGGACGAACGTATTGTCGATGCGCTTGCACGACGTATCATTACGACGTGATGTGGTCTACTTTCGGCGAGAGTGCTTCCCCGTACCGTGCTCCCGAGCAACGGACCGGCAGCTTCATTGACCCTGACAACGGTCATTGGTTGGCGTCGCGCAGCACGGTCGACTCGTTGGTCGACGACGGTTTCACCGTGGTCGTGACACCGTCGTGCGTATCGACGTTTCGCGCACCGTCCGACGAGGAGACTCTGTCCGAAGCTGAAACTGTGGCGCTCGAGGACGAGCGGAACGACTACGAGGACGAGTGGAACGACGACGAGGACGTGATCGTGCGACGACTCGACGAAGTTGGGGCCGACGAGGATCGACATCGACCGGACTACCGAGACGGTTCCGAAAAATTGACGGTGCGCTGCCACGCGTGTCTGTTCACGGTGTCGATGAATCGCGTGGCGTTGAGATCCGAACTGAACACGTTGCACGCGGAGCACTGTCCGTATTGCGCGTTCGTGCGATTACCGTTCAGCCTCGATATGAGGACGATCGAGAGAGTGCGATCTCATTATGACAATCAGTTTCGAGATATTTGGCTCTTGATGTACTGTGACGTGGCAGCCGGAAAGGCGCCCGTCACAGGCCGACCTTTCGGCCCTTAGGCGAGACTCTCGGGGGGGGGGGTGTCGCCTTGCGCTCCCCCCCGTAATAATTAGTGTTAGTAGTCGGAGCGCGCAGGTGGAACTGTCCCGCGTCCCCGAGCTCTGTGCCCCTGGACCTCCTGCGCCGCCCATCAGGAGCGGAGGGATCGGTGGAGGAAGGAAGAGGACGACACCCCCTCGGCAAGACCGCCACCCCAGGTGAATGCACTCCTTTAATAATACAAGTATCGGTTTCGTATCGTCGTGAAAGGTTCTCGCTGTCGCTTCCGTTGTCCACAGGCCTGCAAGGATATCGCGCCGAACGGTCGGCGTTCTCGTGCTTGGCGCGTGAACGCCGGCTAGACAGAGCCAGCCTGAACACGGAGATCGGGCGAGTGTGAGCAAGAGAGAGAGAGAGAACGAGCAAGAGAGTGAGACCGAGCACCCGTCCCGCGGATCGAAAAACAAAGATCCGCGGAAGGATTCCCGTATAGGGAGATTTACCGAGGAACGGGGAAAGACAGGTAGCACGAGACAAACAAACGGACAAGAAAGCCTGTCGGGAGAAGAAAATAAAAAGAGGAGACTCCCATTGTCGCGCTCTCTAATATCGCCGACCTGCTTCCGAATAGTAGCGGAGAGATATCGACTACCGCACCAGAGAATACAAGCAAGGAAATTAGTGAAGTTTTTGGCGTCAGCAAGCGGAGGGCTCCGAACGTACAGCTCGCCTGGAAGGGGACGTCAGCGACAGCGTGTGCCAGAGCGAGCGTGAGAGGGAGAGGAGAGGAGAACTACGTCGCCGGGAGGTCCCCGATTTTGTAAGACCTTCCACCTGCATTATCGTTTCGGTGTCGTGCGCGTAAAAGGTCTCGTCAAAGTTATCGGCGTAGCGAACAATCTCGAATTCGCGAGAGCCCAAGCGGAGTATATCGTATCGAGGGGTCGGACCGTTCCGATTCCCGAAACAATAAAGCTAAAGATAGTCGAAACGCGCCTCGTTATTCTTGTGCTTTCCCGGTCATTCCCGACTTCCGACGAACCCTTCCCGTCTACCGACTTAAACATCGAAGAGCTACCGGTCCCGTCGACTTCGCGTGTCTCGGCCCTTTGGTGAGGTGTCGCGTAGCGTTGGTGAACGGTGCAGCCCGTTGCACCTGGCGCCCAACCGATTTCGTGAGAGCTAGGTTGGCCGAGACGCGCGGACCGACGGCAGTTTGTCGACGGCGAGCGAAAATCGCGTCGCAAATTTTTGGCGCCCAACGTGGGGCCCGATGTCGGCGAGATAATTTCCGCTATTTGGTCGAGACAAAAGAGGATAATTTAAATTAACCGAAAGTCGCGAAAACGACGACACGTCTCGGCTCGTTTTTTTTTGCTCGATTCGTGTTTACGGTTTTTCGGGTTCCGGGTTGCCGACGCTGAGCACGACTTTCCGTGTTTTCGTTTTTTTTCGGTGGGATTTCGGCACGTGCGAGATCGTTTGTCGCGGTGTAAGAGTTATCGATTATTTTCGCTCAGGGTTTCTTTGCTATATTTTTTTTTCGTGATCACGCTCTGCTCGGGATATCGAGGCTGCTCTCGTTGTGGTGGTGTCCCGGTGCCTGTCTTGTTGGCTACCAAATTGTTGGGGTGATTGTTGGTGTTGGGGGACCATTTTTTTTTCTTCGTGTACCGTTCTTCGTGTGCCGTAACGGCTAATAGCGCCGTTGAAGAGGCTCCCATCAGGCGGGTCGCTTCCACACCAAAGTTTAGGCTGCGGGTGTCTCATAGCGCTTAGGATTACCGTTCCGTTTCGTGCGCGGCGAGGAGTATCGACTAATCATGCCGGAAGACTCCGACCGCGAAGCGTGGATCTACGCGCTGCCCTTGGAGCAGCTGCGAGACCAAGCGACGGCGCGCGGTATAAACGCAACGGGCAACGCGGCGACACTCCGTGCTCGCTTGCTCCGCTACGAGCGAACAGAGCGCCGAGACCCTCCACCGCCGTCACCGGCGGAGGACGCGATGCGCCCGCCCCTGTCGCGCGAAGACATCGGGGGGAAAACGGAGGAACCCGAGTTCGTCGATAGAACGGTCCTCGAGCCGGGGAAGGTCAGCCCCGATACATTGAAGGTGCCGACGGTGAGGATATCGTCACCGTACCGGGCGGTACCGCCACCGCCGTTATCGCTACCGCCAGAGGAGATACCTCCTCTTTTCGTACCGCAAGTTCCGAGATCGCCGACCCGAGGGCCGGAGGTGCGCTCGAATCATCCCGCCATGTCGACCAGCGACGCATACAACGTGATGCGTCGCTGGAATATAAGTTTTTCCGGAGCGGCGGGAGGTGATGTAGAGGCGTTCCTCCTGCGAATATCGGAGGGGAGGGACATCGTACCGATTACCGACACCGATATGCTCAAGTGCATGCCGTTTTTCCTCACCGGCATCGCATTGGAGTGGTACCGTGTGGGAAGGTCTCGTTGGTTCTCGTGGCGTGAGTTCGAGGTCGCGATGCGCTCACGGTTCGGCGACCCCGACTTCCAATTCGCGTTGCGCGATCAGATTTTGCGGCGCACTCAGGGGGAACATGAACCGGTCGCGGATTATTTAACGTGCATGCGCGGGCTGTTCGGACGGCTCGACCCACCGTGGGGTGAGGTCGAGCTATTAAATTACGCGCATAGAAATATGCTCCCGCGCCTACAAATCTCGGTGCACCGAGATGATGTCGTGTCGATAGACGCGTTAGAGAGGCTCGCGACGCGCGTCGAGCGTAGTTACGCTGCCGCGAGCCAGTATCGTGCCCCTCTGCCTCTCGAGAGATCCGCGTGTCCGGATCTCGCCTATCGGCCGCCACCGCGCTCGTCTCGGCCGTCTCCCGCGATGACGGCCGAGCATTTATCGAATTATCGAGCTGCGGAGCGAGAGGAAATTCGTGAGAGGAAGCGTCCGCGCGCCGCGGAGGTGACGCGTCAACCGGCGGGGGCGACCCCGCCGGCTCCGGTGAGAGAGGATCGCTGGGCGACTCCTCGAGCCGGGGGCGCGGGGACGGGGGCGAGGAGAAGTACTCGGCAGGAAACTGCCGGGGAACCTGCCCCCGGACCGGCAGCAAGGAGCGGTTCCGACAAATGTTGGAACTGCGACTCGGCCGGTCATTTGGCGCGCGAATGTCGCGCGCCCCCGCGAGTTCACTGCTATCGCTGCGGAAGGGGGCAGCATACAGTGAGGACGTGTCCCTCGTGCGCGGGAAACGGGGAAGGGAGACGCTAGAGAGGGTCCCTGCGTCTCCTCCCGCTTCCGAGACCCGCGAGAAAAAGCAGGGGGTGGCGAGCTCTTATGGTGCGTTCGAAGGGCGTGAGAGAGCGTCCCTGCAATTCATTGAAATATTAATTGGTGAGTTTCCCCTGCTCGGGTTGGTCGATACCGGTTCGGATCGAACCCTTTTTGGTGTAGAGGGTATCGATGCAATCCGCGGGCAGGGGCTATCGTTCCCGAGTACCGTATCTTCCCGGATCCGTCTGGCGGACGGGACGCTAACCACGCTGGACGGGTCAGCGGACGTTATTCTCGAATTGCAGGGACGCCAAGAAACGCTCACGATCGGGTTTTTACCGAGTCTCGCAGTACCGGCCATCCTGGGGATGGATTTTCTGGCGAGATTTCGTTTAGTTCTCGATTTCGCCCGGGGCGAATGGAGCTTCGCGGATGACGCACTGAGCCGCTATCCTTTCTGCAATGAGCGCGGACAACAGAGCTTTTGTTGCGGGGTCTCGGAATTGTCGCGAGAGCAAGAAGTAAAGCTCACAAAATTTATAGATTCTACCGTACCGATGCTGCCGAAAATCCCGGCGTCACGTCGCTGACAGAACATCGAATCGACGTTGGGACGCATTTACCGATTCGGCAGCGATGTTATTTAGTGTCGCCTAAAGTGCAAGAGGCGATCCGTGGGGAAGTAGACGTTATGCTCAAGGCCGGAATTATCGAGCCCTCCGGTAGTGAGTGGTCAAATCCGGTAGTTATGGTGAAGAAACCGAGTGGCAAATATCGCTTTTGTATCGACTTTCGGAAAGTAAATGACGTCTCGAAGAAGGACGCATATCCGTTGCCAAACATGACGGGAATTCTCGACAAGTTACGGTCCGCGCGATACATCTCAACGATAGTTGAGAGTCTGAGTCAGGCCTACTTTCAGATACCGCTGGCAGCAGAAAGTCGAGAGATTACCGCTTTTTCCGTACCGGGCAAAGGCCACTATCACTTTACGCGAATGCCGTACGGATTATCGGGGGCTCCGGCCACATTTCAACGGCTTCTCGATAAATTAATCGGGCCAGAAATTCGCGTATTTAGATGATATTGTCGTAGTTACCGAAACCTTCGAAGAACATCTCGAATGGCTATCGCGCGTTCTCGAAAAGATTAGCTCGGCCGGACTTACCGTGAATTTAGAAAAATGCGAATTTTGCCGCTCGGAAGTCAAATATCTCGGGTTTTTGGTGCACCGCGACGGTTTAAAGGTAGACGACGAGAAAGTCCAGCCGCTTCTCGAATACCCGGCGCCGACCAATTTAAAGCAACTACGCCGCTTTTTAGGGATGGCGTCGTGGTATCGACGCTTTTTACCGAAGTTCGCGACTATTAGCGAACCGCTCACGCGACTGCTTAGGAAAGGCAGGCGATGGGAGTGGACTACCGAGCAAACTACCGCTTTTGAGAAAATAAGATCTGATTTGACCACTGCTCCGATCCTTTCGTGCCAAAATTTCGAGGTACCGTTTATCGTACAGACCGACGCGAGTTCCGTGGGCATGGGAGCTGTATTGACGCAGTAATCGACGGGGTCGAGCGCGTCATCGCGTACGCGAGCCGCGTGCTCGCGGACGCGGAAAGAAAATACAGCACCACGGAGCTCGAGTGTTTGGCGGTCGTTTGGGCGATAAAGAAGTTCAGACCTTATTTGGAAGGCTACCGTTTTACCGTGATTACCGATCACAGCAGCTTAAGGTGGCTACACAATTTGAGCAATCCCACGGGTCGACTTGCACGATGGGCATTAGAGTTATTAGAGTATGATTACGAAATCATACATCGCAAGGGAGCACTGCATCATGTTCCCGACGCGCTATCGCGCATGTATGGGGGGGATTCCGAGACCCCCATGACGGCCACGGCAATGAGAGAAGGAAGTGATCTCGAGGCGAATGTCGAGTCGGAGGTACCGGAGACCTCCGACAAATGGTACCGCAAGCGTTATCGGGAGGTCTCGAAGGACCCGAAGCGTTTCCCGACTTGGCGAATTATCGAGGAAAAATTATATTTCTTGCGGCCCACGAAAATAATTTCTGATTTGGTGGAGGATCTCGATCGTTGGAAATTGGTGTTGCCGGGCGAATCGCGGGGCGAGGCGCTCGGGGAATCCCACGATCATCCTCAGGCGGGCCATTTGGGCGTCGAGAAAACATATCATCGTCTTGCCGTCGCCTATTATTGGCCCAATATGTTTCGGGATACCGCAAATTACGTTAGACGATGCGAAGTCTGTCAGCGGACCAAGGTGGACCAGCAGGCCCCTGCCGGCCTGATGGGGCGGAGGGTCGTCGAGAAGCCCTGGACAGTGGTCGCGGCCGACATAATGGGCCCGTTGCCGCGCAGCCGGGCCGGTTACTCCTATCTCTTAGTGATCCAAGATTTATTTTCCAAATGGATGGAGTGCCGGCCCTTGCGTAGCGCGAACGGAAAGCTCATTCGGGCCGCTCTCGACGATCTCGTAATATCGCGCTGGGGAACACCGAAGGTCTTGTTGACAGACAACGGTACCGAGTTCGTCAATAAGGATATCGAGCAGTTCGCAAAAGAAAACGGCATACATCACAGTATCGTACCGCCGTATCACCCGCAGGTCAATCCGGTCGAGCGGGTGAACCGAATTTTAAAGACGATGATCGTGGCCTTCCTCGGGGACGACCACCGCGAGTGGGATGCGCACCTTACCGATTTTCGTTTCGCGTATAATTCCGCGCATCACTCGTCGATCGGGACTTCTCCCGCGTTCCTCAACCTCGGACGCGAATTAGACCCGCTGAGTTCCGCGAGGCGTCGAGGGGAAAAAAATATCGAAATATCGCGGGATCCGGCCGAGTGGTCGGCCCGCATGCGTCGGTTGCAGTCAATACATTTCTGGGTTGCGGAAAATCTAGAGTCCGCGTATCAGCGCCAATCGAGGCGTTATAATTTGCGTAGGCGTCCCGTCGTGTACCAGAAGGGCGATTTGGTGTGGAAGCGACAGCACGTGCTTTCGTCCGCGGCTCAGCACACGGCCGCAAAATTAGCACCGAAGTTTGACGGCCCATTTAAGATTTCTAGAGTACGGTCAGCGGTGGTGTGTGAGCTCGCGCGACTGGACGGGAGCCTTATCGGAAAAGTACACGTCAAGGAACTAAAACCTTACATAGAACCGCTTGCCTCCTAGGTTACCGTACCGTACCGCGCTAAGAGGAGGGCGGCATGTCCGAGACGGATAGAAAGTGGGACGCCTTCCGTCGTCGCTATCGCAGTATTTTCCGGACCATAGCCCGGGAGCATCCCGGATTTTGGGCCGGAGCGGGGGACGTTTGGGAGACCCACCGGAGGGAGACGACCACCACACGAGGGGCCGTCGTCCGGGAAATCCCTCTGATGGTGGACGCCGCCACCCAGACGGTTCCCCCACCCCGCGTCGTGCAATATGTGCAGACGCAGACGGAGGGGTGGTGGGACCTCTGGGATGACTTGTTGGTGCAGGCGAGGGAGGAGGCCGGGCGAGAGATGAGGGGGAGCCGCTCGCCGGTCCGCGAAGAGCCTGGACCCCGACCCGCGGCTGGATCCACCTCGGGGGCCGGCGGATCGCGAGGGGGGACGCCCGGAGCTCGGAGGCCGCGGTCTCGAGGCCGCGCTGGGGGCTGCTGGAATTGTGGCAGCCCCGGGCACCGATACTCCGCGTGCCCTGATAGCCGCGGGGAAGAATTTTGTTATCGGTGCGGAGAACGGGGAGCGACCCTCCGGGACTGCCCGCGTTGCCGGGAGGAGTGGCGAAGAAGCGGTTAGAGGGCCGCTCGGCCGGAGAAGGCCACTCCCGCGTACCGCTCCCGAAAGGAAGACATAAAGTATCGGGAATTTTTTTTTGGTGTCGGGGTTTCTTTTTTTGAGAGGGGGTCTTGCAAAATTTTTTTTGTTGATTAATAAAGGGAAAAGAGGCCTAGAGTAGTGTCGCCCTTTCTCTTTCCTACCCCCTTCCGTTCCTTTTTTTTTTCTGGTTTTTTTTTGTATGCGAATCCGCGGAAGACGGGGAAGGCCCCGCCGGTCGCTCGCAATTCCGCCCCCGCGTGCCGTGTCGAGACTCACGAGAGAGACCGAGGGTGAAGCAGGTGGATGGTCAGCGGCGGACAGCGGGCACAAGACCTTGCAGGTCTTCGTCGGGGAGGGGGGAGTTGTGACGTGGCAGCCGGAAAGGCGCCCGTCACAGGCCGACCTTTCGGCCCTTAGGCGAGACTCTCGGGGGGGGGGGTGTCGCCTTGCGCTCCCCCCCGTAATAATTAGTGTTAGTAGTCAGAACGCGCAGGTGGAACGGTCCCGCGTCCCCGAGCTCTGTGCCCCTGGACCTCCTGCGCCGCCCATCAGGAGCGGAGGGATCGGTGGAGGAAGGAAGAGGACGACACCCCCTCGGCAAGACCGCCACCCCAGGTGAATGCACTCCTTTAATAATACTAGTATCGGTTTCGTATCGTCGTGAAAGGTTCTCGCTGTCGCTTCCGTTGTCCACAGGCCTGCAAGGATATCGCGCCGAACGGTCGGCGTTCCCGTGCTTGGCGCGTGAACGCCGGCTAGACAGAGCCAGCCTGAACACGGAGATCGGGCGAGTGTGAGCAAGAGAGAGAGAGAGAACGAGCAAGAGAGTGAGACCGAGCACCCGTCCCGCGGATCGAAAAACAAAGATCCGCGGAAGGATTCCCGTATAGAGAGATTTACCGAGGAACGGGGAAAGACAGGTAACACGAGACAAACAAACGGACAAGAAAGCCTGTCGGGAGAAGAAAATAAAAAGAGGAGACTCCCATTGTCGCGCTCTCTAATATCGCCGACCTGCTTCCGAATAGTAGCGGAGAGATATCGACTACCGCACCAGAGAATACAAGCAAGGAAATTAGTGAAGTTTTTGGCGTCAGCAACCGGAGGGCTCCGAACGTACAGCTCGCCTGGAAGGGGACGTCAGCGACAGCGTGTGCCAGAGCGAGCGTGGGAGAGAGAGGAGAGGAGAACTACGTCGCCGGGAGGTCCCCGATTTTGTAAGACCTTCCACCTGCATTATTGTTTCGGTGTCGTGCGCGTAAAAGGTCTCGTCAAAGTTATCGGCGTAGCGAACAATCTCGAATTCGCGAGAGCCCAAGCGGAGTGTATCGTATCGAGGGGTCGGACCGTTCCGATTCCCGAAACAATAAAGATAAAGATGGTCGAAACTCCTCGTTATTCCTGTGCTTTCCCGGTCATTCCCGACTTCCGACGAACCCTTCCCGTCTACCGACTTAAACATCGAAGAGCTACCGGTCCCGTCGACTTCGCGTGTCTCGGCCCTTTGGTGAGGTGTCGTTTAGCGTTGGTGAACGGTGCAGCCCGTTGCACCTGGCGCCCAACCGATTTCGTGAGAGCTAGGTTGGCCGAGGCGCGCGGACCGACGGCAGTTTGCCGACGGCGAGCGAAAATCGCGTCGCAGCGGGTAACCCCGAATTTAGGTAGCTGGTCTTCATCTTTTTTGACGCTTTTGGTATTAATATTTTCTCGTGGTAACGAAATGAATTTGAGTTCTGCATCTTCCTCGGGACGCACGTGTAAAAAACTAAAGGAGAATTGAATTTCGGTAAGCGCAACTTACCATAAGCCAGTCAGCTTCACTTCTTGAGGCAATTCCGTAATAAATGAAGCAGTTGTATTTTCGGGATGGTGTCGCATGCTACTATTGCTCAGTAGTATCATGAGAAACTGGTTTTCCCCCATCATAGGTTGGAAGCAGCTTTATATTCGAAGCAGGTATCCAGGAATTGAATTTAGAGGGGTAACCTCGCCAGCTGACGAATAATTCTTTATTAGCTCCTCGTCCTCTGCGTCTTTATCCACGATAAACTCTTTTTCTTATAAGTTTTTATTTACCCGAGCCAGTTTTTGTTCATAGAGTATCCCATCGATCACTTCACCTGATAGATCACTCAATTCGTACACACGAAGATTTCGCCATTCGAGAATACGGTGAATCCAAAATATTTCTTTCATCCAGTTTACCTCATATCCATTCTCATATCCCCTTTCGCTCTAATGACTCGCACTAATGTACCCACTTTGTATTTAGCTCCTAGACTATGATTTCTTCGATCAAGTTCATCGAGACGGTGGTATCGCTGCTGCATATATTCACGAGCAAGGCGTGCGTTGTCCAACGTGACGCTTGCCGTTTCCATTTTAATGGTGGAATGTCGAGTGTGGTTGTAAGCGTGAACGATGCCTTGCAAAACATCTATGTAACGACGTGTATTTTTGTGTGTAAAATAGCGCCATAAGCGTTCTTTGAGCGTTCTGTTGAAGCGTTCGACCACCAATGCTTTGACATCAGGATTTCGCACCGTGCGAAAACATGTGTTCTTTTCCTTCAGAAAATTTTTAAATGCTTGACCGATGAATTCTTTACCCTTGTCACTCTTACCACGCCGGCACCCGCCCTTCGTTTCTTGAGAGTACGTGACGAAAAGCCTCCGTCACACTGGTCGAAGACTTACTTCGTATTGGTTCCACCCAGACAAATTTGCTAAACATATCGATGATTGTTAACAAGTAACAATAGCCTTCATTGTAATTTTGGAGATTAGGGAGTTCGATCAAATCGACCTCCCACAGATCGTCAATATTCGTGACGTTGTAATGCAAACGTGGAAATTTATGTCGTATCGGCCGATGAAGTGTGTACGCATCCTGCGACTGAAGCCAACGAATAATCTCTTCGCGTGCGAAGCCGGGTCCTGCTGCTCGCGAAAGATCGCAGAGTATCCCGCATAGTGTGCAGGATCGTAGTAGAATTTTGCGAGATCGGTCATTCCAGTGTGTTCCAATTGATCAAACGTCTTTTACTTGCTGATTTAGATGCGTTGTCGCTCACACGCATTTTACGCCTATATTGATCGGAAGTTATAAATGTTGCGTGTACACGCCTGCGTCGCGTTCTTCTCTCGCAAGAGACGTCTCCCCGACAGCGCGCTTGCACGTTCGCCCCTTCGCTGGTGGAAGTCGATGTGCATAGCTGTTAGCCGTTGAAGAAACTGTACTCAATTCTAGCAGGTTCCAATCTATCATGGATCTTTTATTCGCTGGTTTAGAAACGTCACCTCTCATCGCGTTTTATTTCTATTCTCATTAGTTGTGACAAATAGCGCCCATCCATCCTCGTCATCCTTTTCCTCAAGCGATATCTTGGCAATCTTACGTTTAGACCAAAGTTGATCGTTAGGTGACAGGAGCGGGGTACTGCTACCTCTCGGAAGAGTTTCTCTCAATCTCGCGGAAAGATCATTTTCTTCCGTGTCTTCCTGCAGTAATTCCTGATTTCCTACAAATTCCGGAGGAGTATTCACTTCACGCAAAAGTCGTGCAAACTGTACTCTCGCTACCGACTAGCTCTGCTAGTTTTTCGTTCGCGAGCCGCGTCGTTCAAGAGATCGACGATATTCGATACTCTCAGAATCCTATCATCTATAGTCACGACTCCCTATCTGTCCCAACTTAATCGACCGGGTACTGCCACATCACACAAATGGGTCAGCAGCTTGCGCGCTTTAGCCCGGTAACTCTTTGGCACTTTATTCAGTATTTTTCCGATGCTTTTCTATTCGCTGGTGCGATGATGACGACTGCGTCTTTCATCTCGTACGTGTTGAGAAACATTCAACGTTCGATGTACGTCAGTCTCTAGGTTAGGAATATTTTCATTTATAACCATACCAGCGTTTTTTTCTATCGCGTTTCCGTCAACGTAATCGTCATCTTCGCGAGGGGTATTTTCCCCTTCCCCACCGTTTTCATTACCGTCGACTTTACCAACAACAGGCTTCTCTTCTTTTTTTCCGCGTAATCGGTGTTTTTCCCGCTCTCAAAAAAAGTACAGATATCGCTGAAGTACTTCTCTATACAATTTCCATTTTTCCCGTGCTCCTCCGAGGACCGGAGGTTGAGAATTCTATGCATCTCGGCGTCGAGATGCGACAGGACGGAACCCGGAGTACGCACCGTATTTTCATTCTCTACCGATGCTATGTTCAACCCAGTTGTGGGATTATCTGTCAAAACAGAGGGAATCGTAGTCGAGGAAGACGCCAACGACGACGACGACACCGAGGTCAGTGATGTATGAGCCTCCTGCTGCAATCTCTCAAGATTATCCGTAGAAATCAGTACCATCTTCTTGGCTCTTTCCATAGTTCAAGTGCGAACAGTCTTAATTATCGATAATTTTGGATAATATAGCCCCGAGTATAGGGACGATCAGATAAGGTAGAAATCCGCCTCGCTGCACTATCGCTCTCTGTTTGCTTCTCCAATCACCGCGATCACTAGTGATATGACGCAACGTTGATTTGTAACGCGATAGGCGATTTTTTCTCTTCTGTCGAACGGTACGTTACCTTTGAGCGTATTGAAGGCGCACTCGCAAATACATCTGATGAAATCACGATCAGCTTCTCGCAGAAAAGCAACACGTGGTTTCTCCGTCAAGTAGCACAACGCCTTCAGAAGAGAGATGTTTTTCTCACCGATGGACCGTTTTGCTGCGTTTGCGGTTCTATCGCCTTTTTTCGCATTCGCTCTGCTCCCCCCACTCACTGCCATTACGACGATAAGACTGTCGCAGAATGATCATATGCATGGGTTTTATACATAGTGGATTCACGCCGAACGTAAACATAATGCGTTATATCAGTGAGGAAGATGCATGTACGAAACCGATACTCATCCGGAGTAGATTGTTTCAGATTGAGCAACAAATACTCATGTGGAAACGATGTAGCGTCATAATAAGCTTCTTCCAAAAACTTTGAATCTTTCGGATATACCTACCTGGCCAAGTGACGAATCTGAGCACGACCGCGAGGGTTTTTGAACACCACGATGTAATTCGCGTTGAGAGAAATATCTCGTTGTTCGCGTTCTTGATGAAATAGATTTTGCGAAATGAGTATAACACTGAGGTTTTTGTGATGACTACCCTTCGTGACCAAATCGACGATTACTTCGCACGATGACGATTCCCTCATGAGATCGTCTATTATCACCATTTTCGCGACAAGCGGATGATTTGAATCATTTTAATCATTCGGACGCGGTAAGCCTTCTCGAAATTCTATCATGAGTCGTCCCGATTTCGCCGCTTCATGCAGTAGTTGGTGGTAAGCCTTTTGCCACTCGGCATAATAAAATAGGATCCTGTCGAAACGTGTATCCGCCTTCACGGGTAAATAGCGAAGAAAAGTCTTTACGAAAAGCGTTTTCCCACATCCCGTAGGGCCGCAAACGATCGATGTCCAAGGATGTTTCCAGCGCGCGTCCATTTTGCTAAATGACTGATACAGTTACCTAGTAAAGCTACATAAATGCTGAAGAAAAAGAGAAACGGCGATGAGCTTGTAACTAGCGCCGGGGATCCTTCCGCGGCGGCCGCGCGATCACGCTAGCTCATATCCGCGGAAGCTCCATGTCGAATAAGCTTTTTCACGTCGCGCTCGTGGCCGCGGGAATAGCTTATTTTAGCGCCGCTAACGATATTAGCTTTCCAGCGTGAAACTGCAAGCTAATAATCGTTCAATGAGCTTGTACGAGCGAACGCTTGTAGATGAAAGAGACTGCTTCTAGCGATATAATTTGCTAAGATTTTATTGTGATTCAGATGTCATATACAAGGATAGAAATACATATATATTGGGTTAAGTAAAAAATTTTGAGCGTTTTCCGCTAGATGGCTTTAGTGAGGTCATATCTCACGATGTATACGTCGCATCTGGTCATTCTATACTGCGACTTAAAGGTGACATAACGCTTTAAAAAAAGTTCTTTGACAGTTTTATGTTTGGTGAAGCCAGTTGTGTGTTAGAGCGTTCCAAAATGGAGGTAAAAAAAGAGAAAATTCGATACATTCTTCAGTACTACGACCAAAGGGAAAAAGCGGAGCAGGCGACCAAAAAATTTTGTGCTGTTTATGGACCCAATACAGTATCGAATGCAACAGCAAAGCGGTGGTTCCAACGATTCCATTCTGGTAATATGGACGTCGAAGATGAGACACGCTCTGGTAGGCCAATCGTCGAAAATGTCGATAAAATCATGGAAATCGTCGAGTCGGACCGGCATACGAGCACTTATTCCATTGCCTAGGAACTGAAGATTAGCCAGAAAACCGTTTGGAACCATTTGCATAAGACTGATCTCAAGAAGAAGCTCGATGTATGGGTGCTACACGAATTGACGCAAAAGAACCTTTTGGACCGAATTCATGCCTGCGATTCTTTGCTGAAACGTAACGAAATCGACCCATTTTTGAAACGGATGGTGACTGGCGATGAAAAATGGATCACATACGAGAACAACAGGCGAGAAAGATCGTGGTCGAAGCGCGGTGAGCCGGCCCAAACGATCGCCAAGCCCGGATTAACGGCCAAGAAGGTTTTACTGTGTGTTTGGTGGGATTGGAAGGGAATCGTCCACTATGAGTTGCTCCCATCGGGCCAATCACTCAATTCGGATCTACACTGTCAACAACTGACCAGATTGAAGCAGGCGATCGACGAGAAGCGGCCAGAATTGGCCAATAGGAAGGGTGTTGTGTTCCATCAAGACATTGCCAGGCCGCACACATCTTTGACGACGCCAGAAGCTCCGAGAGCTTGGATGGAAAGTTATGTTGCACCCGCCGTATAGCCCAGACCTGGCTCCAAGCGATTATCACCTTTTCAAGCATTTGCAAAATTTTCTTGATGGTACAAAACTGGCCTCAAGAGAGGCTTGTGAAAATGAGCTGGTCAAGTTTTTTACCAATAGGGACGAGGACTCCTACAATCGCGGAATTATGAAATTGCCTTCAAAATGGACAAAAATTATCGAACAAAACGGCGCATATTTGATCTAAATCCGATAATCCTAACTTTGTTAATTTCATCGTCGAAATAAAGAAAAAAAAACGCTCAGAACTTTTTACTTCACCCAGTATTTGTAAAAGAACTTATTTCTTCTTTATTTTGCAAAGCTTTATTTTAATAGAATATATACGAGGGCGGTCCGATAAGTACTTAGCCTCACCGCCCGATGGCGCCACTATCGCAAGAGAAATTTACTATCGTGTAGTACATTCTCGTAGACGGCTACTGTCGAAATTTCAGCCGAATCGGATTCGTAGTTTTGTTTTGACCGCGTGTGGAAGCGGGCGTGTCCGCGGATTTTAGAAAAATGGAAAAAGAGCAATATCGGTCGGTGATTCGATTCTTGTTTGTGGAAGGGAAATCGCGCAGCGAAATCAAAGAGCGCTTGGATGCTGTGTACGGTGACTCTTCTCCTTCGATGGCGACCGTCAAAAATTGGTTTAACGAGTTTCAACGTGGTCGCACGTCGGTTTTTGATGAGCCACGCCCAGGTGCCCCGAAAACGGCTACCACGGAGGATAACATGACAAAAATCCACGATCTCGTATTGGCAGACCGCCGATTGAAGGTGCGCGAGATAGCTGAGACAGTAGGCATCTCAAAAGACCGCGTGGGTCATATCCTGCATGAAATTTTGGGTATGAGAAAGCTGTCGGCGCGATGGGTGCCGCGTTTGCTCACTCCGGACAACAAGCGCAACCGTGAGACCACTTCAGAGCAGTGTTTGACGCTGTTTAAGCGCAATCCGAAGGAGTTTCTGCGTCGTTTCGTGACCGTCGACGAAACATGGATCCACTGGTACACACCAGAGACCAAGGAACAGTCGAAACAGTGGACTTCACCCGGCGAACGTGCTCCGAAGAAGGCGAAGACTGTCCTATCGGCCGGAAAGGTGATGGCCGTTTTCTGGGATTCACAAGGTGTGATCTACATCGACTACCTGGAGAAGGGCAAAACGGTCACAGGGCTGTACTATGCCGAATTATTGGGCCGATTCGACGCCGAATTGCAGAAAAAACGGCCCCATTTGGCGAAGAAAAAAGTGCTCTTCCACCATGACAACGCACCGGCTCACACCTCCACCCTCGCCAGGGTCAAATTGGTCGAATTGGGCTACGAACTGCTGCCCCATCCACCGTATTCTCCAGGTTTGGCCCCGTGCGACTTCTTTTTGTTTCCAAACTTGAAAAAGTCACTCGCCGGGCAGAAATTTGAGTCGAATGAGGAGGTCATCGCCGCCACGGAGGCCTACTTTGCAGACCTCGAGAAAACGTATTTTTCAGACGGGTTAAAGAAGTTGGAGCATCGCTGGGTCAAGTGTATCGAGTTAAAAGGAGACTATGTTGAGAAATAAATCGCCACTTTTCCAAAATTTTCGTTTTTCTTTTGTAGGCTAAGTACTTATCGGACCACTCTCGTACATATAGTTTGCACAAAAGTTTCTTATAGAGCTAGTGTATACAAGATACAGGTTGGTCGCTTTTGGGGAAACGTCTATATTTATATTTTTCTTACTCTACAAATAAATGTTTAGCTTGGAGGAGAAAGAACACGCTCTACTATTCTTACGCCACTACGTAACCGTATGGCACAGAGTGACCTGTGTCGTCGAATCTAAGTTTTAAGAGCACCGGCACGCATGACTTGCTCTCGTCTTTCGTTACAATGTCGTGAAACGCTGTACGAATCGCTCTAAAACCTAGATTTATCGAAGTTTTCCTCGCATCCTCCTTCTTCTCTTCCCCTCGTTCTCATCGATAGGTAATTTATTGGTGACTAATAAATTTTTTATATTACTAAAATTAATATATTTCGAAGTTCAGGGTTATTCCCTTTACTTTGCAAACTTCATGGATTTTACCTTGTGGAGTGCGAACGACATAGACATAAAATTTTGGGCCTCCGGACACAAAGGATTCTATGTAGCTACCTCGACCATAACTTTCGAGTTCATCCGTCATATCGCCCAAAAAATTACCCGTACGTGGCTCGTACTCATTGGGGTCACCGGTGCTCAAATATATACATGAATCAGTATCATAATATAACACTCTACGACCTAATTTTTCTAAAGAAACGTACAATTTCAAGCGGGCCTGTGCTGTCGTGTAGGCCGCTATTACGACGTTTGTAGTTGCAGAGGGAACAAGCGCCTCTTGTCTTAATCGCCATGAGACATAGAGAACCTCATCGTTCACGGGCAATATGTTTATGATTTCATGCTCGGGACTCGTGAGCAGCGACATGAAATGTTCGCGTGTCTTAACGACCTCGGTATTCGGCAGATTAGATCGCTGACCGAATTTACCCCAGAGCGAATTGAGGCAGAGCTTTGCAACCGAACGCAACCCCGAATTTATCGCGATGTTGTTTCTATCGAGAACAATACCCTCTGTCTTTTCGTATTCCCGCAGGTATCGCTCTTTGGCCTCTTCATCGTCGGTGCATTCAGCAGGCCATCCGCTAGCCTCCTGCTTAAGTTGCAGAAAGCAGTTGATATATCCCGCGAACATATCTCCCAACCGAGTACTTGGGTCATATTGCGAAATCTTATATTTCCATATCTCGCTCACGAACCTGACACTATAGCCCTTTTCTATAGCCTTCCGTAATTCGCAGGATACCCATGTACCCTCGAATTCTCGATCGGCCGGATTATCATGTGTGCACGGAGATTGAGAAAATGTCTCGCAGCAACTACGGCATAGGGCAAACAATAATTTTCTACGAACGCGAAATGGGAATACAGGGTGAAAGAGATCACGCGGAGCGAGCACCTTGCACCGCACGATCCCCTCCACTCTGCTAAAGTCAAAATCGGGAGCTATACCAATCAAGGCGGAACATTCTTCGCCCACGTACACGTCCGGGTGACCGAGCGGAAAAGAGCCCGTCTTTAGCACAAACGGGTATAAGGAGCACATTTCTACGTAACGTATCTTCTCCGTTCCCGTAACATCGTACCGGATGACAATGTTCCTTGTACGACCACCGAAGAACGCTTCACGAGGATCGAGAAGCTCAGTCTCTAACATCGTGTGATTCGCAAGGAAATCGCGCATCGGTTGATTGTCCTGCAACTCCTGATCGAAGACGCACTCCCACTTCTCCGTTACGATGTAACCTAGCTTTTGTAGATGAGATGTTGTCACGCGTGCATACTCATATCGCGACTCAATAATATCCCCTTTCACGGTTGTCAAGAGCGGGCTATCACGATTCACCCTGAAACACGCGAGAGTAGTATGTGGGAAGGTATGGTCCGTCAAAACATTCCCCCTCCACTCGACCCGCCGGCACCACTAAACCACGGCCACTGGCGCCGGTGGGTCGAGTGGAGGGGGAATGTTTTGACGGGCCATACTTCCCCACTGGCAAAAACTAATCGACTTTTGAAATAAGCAAATTATGGCCGACATTATTAGAGGGAGTTGGCAATTCTGGCTCTTTTGATTAGCTACTTAATTTGCATATTGCATTTGCGGAAAAACTCTGTGGAGCTCTGCTGGATTCGAACCTGGAACCTCTTGGGCTCTTGGAGTCACGCGTCTTACCACTACACTACTGCTATACCCTGATGGAAACTAGTTACATAACCTACATACGGAAAGTATCGACGTCACAGGTTTTGGAAAAACTCTGTAGTAGGCCTTGCTGGATTCGAACCTGGGACCTCTGGCTCTTGAGTCACGCGTCTTACCACTACGCTACCGCTATACCCTGATGGAAACTAGTTATATCGTCTACATATGGAAAGTATCGACGTCACAAAGTTTCAAAAACCGTGTAAGGCCCTCTGCTGGATTCGAACCAGAGACCTCTGGCTCTCGAAGTCAAACCGTCTTACTACCGTACTACTGTTGCTCTCTGGTAGAAACAGCCTTTACGACGTAGTCGTATAACGGGGTGAGGCTGAGCGTGTGTGGTCATCCCCACATGTGAGTCTCTGGCAAAATCCTATAGAGGTCCTTCTCGGATTCGAAGAGTCCGTTGGCTCTTGAGTCAAATGTCTTATACGCAGCGCTATTGCTATACTCTGATGGAAACTAGCTATATTGTATACTTACGTAGAGTATTGACGTCACGCGTGGAAAATTTCGAAAATTCGAAGTCCTACGGGCTCGAATCTCAGGGATCCCTGCTCTTGAGGCGCGCGAGCGTGAGTGCACATGTTCGTGCAGATAAGAATAATTTCGAAGTTAAAAACTATTGTTGGAAGACAATGTCTACTCGAATATTTTTACCTATGTGTCCCCTTCGCTTTCGAACTCGAAAAGTTAAGTTAAGTTGGGTTTTGCTACAACGAATTGGAGATCGCAGGGAAGAGAAAAGAGGTGGAGAGAAAGGAATATACAACATTTTTATAAAATAAATTTACATTTTATTTTTGAAGTTACATTCGTAGTTTTGCAAACACTCGTAGCATTCTGCGTTTGTTACAATTTCGTGTATAATTTCATTTAAATGAATCGTGGTTAATTCACGGAATACAATATTAAAATATGTGTCTAAAAATTGTAAATTTTTTATTTGACGCCGTACGTTTTCCTCGATTTCTCGATATTTATCAGCGAGCGTCTGTTTCACGAAATCTTCGTTTACGTCTTTCTTCGCAAGATTAAGTTCTATTTCGGATATTAAAATACATTTACAATTACTCACAAGGGCTGCAACCGCTTGTAAGTGTTCGTATCTAGCATCGATACATTTCGCTACAGTTTCCAGACCATCGAAAGATGTCTTCTGCATCACAATATTCTCCGTATATAGCTTACGCTTCTTCAACGGTGGCTGCTTCAGATGTGTAAAGTCCTCCGATGCCTTCTTCGCAGACCCGTTTTCGTCCACCATTTTCCCTCGCTGGCTCACCATTATAGCCCGTGCACCGTACGCTGAGGTAAAGCTGATGGCGATATTGTTGATGATGATAGGGGCTGGCATATTCTTATTTTCCCCACACGAATAAGAATTTGCAGAGGGTATAATGTCTTTAAATTTCTCCCACGTATTCAAATCAAGGAGAATTCCTGAAGACGTGTTTCCCATTATCCTAATCGATGGCTCAAATGTTCCCACGTCATACATGGTACGCAACCCAACTTGCATCCTCTTAGTGTCCGAATTGTTGAGAGCGTAAGTTGTGCATAGAAGCATGTTACGCTCGTTTCTCACTTCTGTAGAGAGGCTGTTCGACGTCTTCTTAAGATCGGCGTTCACGTTAGCGGCGGATATTTTTCTTGCAATAACTTGTAAATAACTTGTAAAGAACTTGTAAATAACGAGAACTAGATATGTTGCGAGTAGAAGCAACGAAGCTTGAATGCTTCACCAGTCTCAGCACCGTATGCCTTTCCCCGTAGAGAAAAGAAAAAGTAGTGGGGATGGTGATGCGCATACGTAAAAGGTCTATAACTACTTATCTTTTTCAAAATGATATATACAAAAGATGTATCATTCACGTTTACTTAGGATGGGAGATAAGTTTCTGTATCGATAACATACAGTTTCTGAAAGCGTTTCTCTAAGGATTAGATTTACTTCGTTCGTTTCGTTTAGTTTTACGAGCGTGAGAACAATTTTTCGAAAAAGGTCTATAGATACTTATCGCGTTCAAATAATATGTACAAAAGATATAGCTTTTATATTTATTTAGAATGGAGAGATAGACTACTATATCAATACCATTCTGTTTCTCAAAGCATTTTTCTGGGAAATGAATGTACTTAGTTCCTTTTACATATGTGAGGATTATTTTTCGAAAAAGTCCTAGAGCTGTTTATCTTGTTTAAAATATATACAAAAGTTGTATCGTTTTTTATATTTTCTTAGAATAGAAAGATAAACCTCTAACGATAGCACTCACAAGGGACATTCGGCAACGCGGAAATTCAAAAAAATCTGAAACTCTGCATAATTGTAGAGCAGATATACCTAATAACAAAACAATTTTTCGTTGGTGCCCAAAAACGGTTTTAAGGGTGGAAACAACCCCTTGAACAAAGTTGATTTTTGTCTTTCTAAGCGAATATTATCGAAACTATTAAAGATATGAAAAAATGTTTTAGACAAAAGTTTTATGGTTTTAAAAGTACTTTATTATGCTATATTTAGATTTTTTTAAAATGTAAAATTGTGTATAAAATACCCCCCCTCCTTCTCTTTTTTCAAATTATTAAAATCAATTGTCCAACCAAAATAAAGCTTATTTTATGACAAATTCAACCATATATAATAACATTATGTTTGGAAAAGGCAATATTGAAAAAAAAATTAAAAATGCTCTTATATATATGCTACGTGTACCAAACTTATGGGTTCGCTGCTTGACGATGGCATTTCTTTCTCCCTCATAATTACTGACTGTAAAAGGTAAGGAAGGAATAAAAACAGGTAATCTAAGAAAAGAATAAAGTTGATGTTAAGAAGTAAGTTGAAGAAGAATAGCATGATAAGGAGGACGCAGAGAGAGTATATAACCCTAATATAGATAATCTTTTAAATTCAATTGTAAAGAACAAATAAGGAAATGAATGATATGAAGAAAAAAGGAGAACACACACGGATTTAATAATGAAAAATATAATTTATAAATTTATTCAGTGTACATTTGTGTGTATGTGTTTTGCTTCATTCAGTATATAGGTTTTATTAATTAAGTAGTCGATATAGATATTCGAGTGAAAGATATCTTATATTTTGGTATGGATTATAATATATACAAATTTTACAGGAATTGAGGACAGTAAAATATTATTTATTCTATATAATTATTACAATAATGATATTGCTCAAAGAAATGTTCAAAACAAAAATATTGCTTGCACCATGCACAACGTATAAAAGCCATTTTACCACAAATGCTACATTTTGGTATACGTTTTTCTTCTTTAAAATAACAATAATCGATTGGATTATGAAATTTTTCAGGCCGTGTTGATAAATAACCACTTTTATACCAGCTATATCTAAATAAATTTCGAAATCTTGGAGAAGACAGTTGATTGTGTGTTAAAGATTGCAATTTTATTATGTTATTACGTAAATGTAAATTTATGTCATAATTATTTATAATAACACTATCAGAAAAGCTTCGAACAAAATTTTTCCAGATTCTGAAACCAAAAACATCTAATGGCTGTATAAAAGCAGTTGTTTTTTTTGGTATTGTTAGAATATTTACATGTTTGTCTTTTGGTACAAGTTCTTCCAATTGGTTCGGGCAATGTCCTGTCCATGAATCAAGCAGTAGTATACTTTTCTCTCCAGTGTTTGGTAGATATACTTCTTGGAACCAATTTTTGAAATGTTCAGTTGTCAATTTCCCTGATTTTGAAGCCGCAATGTAAATATTCACTGGTCTAAAAAGAGTTTGTTCTACTTGTGGTCCAAAAACACCAGTAGATTCTTTTAATACTATATACAAAGGCGAAAGGAGATGTCCATCTGCAGATATAATAGGCATAATGGTGTAGCTATGAGTCATAGCAGATAAAGATTGGATAGTAGCTCCAACTGTCTTCACTCCTACATTAGCTAATGTTCTTCCTGCATGTATTTCTAAATTAAAGCCACTTTCGTCCGCATTATAAGTTGATTCAGCACCGATTACATTAATATGTGGCTTTACTGTATTTACAAATTCCTCAGCGTTTTGACGTATAGTTAGATCAGTTAAATGAGAAGACCGCGTTTTAAATGCAGTTATTTTACGTGATGTAATACGATGTGCCTTTTTAAAATTCCATATCCACCAATTTCCTGCTTTAAATGAAGAAAAATCCACTTGTTCCTTTGCTTCTAGTGCCCATTTTCGCAGATTTATATCATGAATAATAAGTCCTCTATTAACAGCTTCTTGGAATTTTATAAGAACATATTCAGCAATAACTACAAGTTTGTCTGTATTTGAACCCCCACGCATTACATGTTCTTGCCATCTGTGCAATTGTTGAATAGATTTTACCTAGAAGAAAACAAATCTCAATATTAAACAATTCGAATTCAAAAATAAAAGAAGTTATATACGAATTAAATGTTCACGAAACATCAAATTGTAAAACTTAAAATAAAAAACAACGCGACTCTAATTATATAATTTACAGCTTTGGTCATAAGTATAAAGCATCTCTAACTCATTGTATTTTCCTAGAAATCAATGCATATACTCATAGTAAATATATAATCTCTTTACAATAAATATTATATTAATATTTTATAATATAATGTGTATATTATATTTATGTATATTATATTTATATTATAATTTATATTATATTAATATTATATTATATTACAATAAATATTGTAAAATAAATATTATTTTCCACATATTCTTATATTATATTTTTTTATTATATTATTTTTCCATATACTCGTATACTATATTATGTTCTCCATATATTCATATAGTATGTTTTTGTTACACAATTTAAATAAATTTTTTGGGATGCTTTATACTTATAGTCAAAGCTGTATGTACAATGACCGACAATGATGCGTTCCGCGAGAGGGGAAATAGAGTTCTCTCTGTCGCGGAACGAATCACTGCCGGTCACTGTACACCGTAAAAGCCTCAAGTATTTTACTATATATTATTCTTCTTATTTTTTAATTAAACTTTACTTTTCTAAAACGATGTTGTACAGAAGTAAGAGATAAATGTCCTTTCTTTCCACTCTTCCAAAATTCGATTGCCTTTTTCTTATAATTTAAGTTTACATTTCCACCTTCATCATCCACAGTGCAAACTTCATTTCCATAATTATCTTCTTCAGCATCAATATCGTAGACATCTACAAATTGTACGTCAAGCGGTTCTGATGGATCGTCAAAATCAAGTCCCCACTCATGTTCGATCGTAATATCGTGATGTATAGCACTCTTTATTAAATCAGTAATTGTATCATGGAGTTCCACCTCTTGATGATTAACAGGAGTTATTGCAATATTTGTGAAATGAAATGTCGCAATTAACAAATTAATAACATTAGCTGGATTTATTACTGACATTATGATACAAATCTTAAGGATATTTTAATTAAACATTTCTCACAGCAATAATAATATACGTACTGCTTCAATAACTGCTTCAATAACACTGAAATGTATTCCAAAATGGACAGCTTTTATATGCAAATGAATGAAGATAACATATGTCAATATAATGAACCTTGATTGCACTGTACTTGATAAAGAGTGCTATTTTGGTCGCACAGTCATAAAACTTGTGACAAGTGTTTTGCATGTTGCCATGATGTACACATACGTGCGCACGTACAAAAACACACATACACATACACACATATTTATTTATATTTACGCGTGTCGTTTAAATTAATGAAAAAGGTAGCCGCAATGTTGGCAAAATAAACGTCTATTACGTGAAATTTTATAATTTATAACATTTTTAAATATTAGTGACTGTATCCTTATCATGCTATTATTCTCCTACTTACTTCTTAACATCAACTTTATTGCTTTTTTAGATTTTCTATTTTCTTCCTTCCTTATCTTTTACAGTTTGCAATTATGAGCAAGATTTGAGGAAGAAAGAAATGCCATCGTCAAGTAGCGAATCCTTAAGTTTGGTACACGTAGCATACATATAAGAGCATGTTTAATTTTTTTTTCAATATTGCCTTTTCCAAACATAATGTTATTATATATGGTTGAATTTGTCATAAAATAAGCTTTATTTTGGTTGGACAATTGATTTTAACAATTTGAAAAAAGAGAAGGAGGGGGGGTATTTTATACACAATTTTACATTTCTAAAAATCTAAATATAGCATAATAAAGTACTTTTAAAACCATAAAACTTTTGTCTAAAACATTTTTTCATATCTTTAATAGTTTCGATAATATTCGCTTAGAAAGACAAAAATCAACTTTGTTCAAGGGGTTGTTTCCACCCTTAAAACCGTTTTTGGGCACCAACGAAAAATTGTTTTGTTATTAGGTATATCTGCTCTACAATTATGCAGAGTTTCAGATTTTTTTGAATTTCCGCGTTGCCGAATGTCCCTTGTTAGTTGATCTTGCATTGTGAGAATATATTCGTTACCATTTTTAGTACGTGGTAATGATCCTACTATATCCATGGCAATTTTATCGAATGTCCATCCTGGAGTATCCGTTATTACCATAAGTTGTTTAGTTTTTACTCGGACCAATTTCTTTAACTGGCATTGCAGACATTGTCGAATATGACGTCGGACATCTGATTTCAGATTTTCCCAATAATAATTCTGACGAATTCTGTTGTATGTTTTAGTTACTCCTTTGTGACCTCCTACTGGAGTGCAATGCATTTCCTGAAGTATTGCTTCGCGTATATCTCCTGGTGGATATTTGATCAAGCCTTTGCAAATAATTATTCGTATGGCTGAATCCAAGAATCCTGTCTGAAATTTAGTTTTGATATCGTTCCATGGTACATTCAGAATATATCCACTCTTGGCTACACTTATACTTGCGAGATTCATGCTCTCAGCAGTCTGTCGCAAATTGATTATTGCTTGTGTTATATTTTTTAATATCATAGTTGGGCCTTCCTTCTGATCTTCGCTAATCGGTAGTATAATGTGATACCTCTTGTTTCTTTTTATGAATTTTGCGATGCTTATTGATAGATTTGTAACTTTCGGCATTTCTTGTCTTTCGAATAATTTATTTCCTCCATCATCCACAGGATTCCCTGAAATATCTGTAAAATATAGCAAATTATCTTTGCGTAGGAAATGTAAATCTCTGGAGTCTATCAAATTGCTTTCTTTGCTTTGTGATTTCGTATTAATTGTTGCAAGTGGTTCGCAGTCATTATCTTCTTCGTCCGTGTCCTCAGGTAGAGGTTTCGGCGGTAGGTTTCGTTTCTTCGGTTTTACGACCTCTTCATATAGTTCGGCTGTTTGGGTCAGCTGTTTCGCTCGACTTCGGGTCATAATAGCCCGAGAGTCTTCGGTAGGTCCCTGTGCAGAATCCCTGCATTCAATATTCGTAGGTCCAGGCATATGGACCAAGGCCTCCACTGTTTGTGTTTTTGGTAATTCCATTGTTTCTCCGTCGGTCAGTGGCGAAATATTCTCGAGAGAGTCCACAGTCAGTGCGCGGTCGTCGGAAGGATGCGTGTCGCGAACGTTCTCCTCGGTTGATTCCTCGATATGTGGGTGATCATTTGTGAGATGTCCTTCGTGACCGTCTTCTTCGTGTGATTCTTCAGTGTCGCTGTCTTCTGCAAGAAGGCGTTGGATAATTTCTGCATCCTTTGGATCATTTGGATTTAATTTGCTTCTTGTATTTATCATCTTGCAATCCTTTGAAGGTGAGTCAATAGGATTCCGTGACAATGCATCCGCATTTACATTAGTTTTCCCGGCCTTATAAACTACATCATAATCATACTCAGATAATTTCAATCTCCATCGAAGTATTCGCATGTTCGCATCCTGAGCATTCTGAAACCACATTAGAGGTTTATTATCTGTTACTAGAGTAAATTTTCTTCCGTATAAATACGGTCTAAAATGCTTAACACAATATATTATTGCTAAAGCTTCCTTTTCGTGAGTATCATATTTTATTTCATTCTCTCTCAGGGTACGAGATGCGTAAGCTATAGATCGATCCTTATTAATAACTCCTTGAGATAGAATTCCGCCTATGGCATAACCGGATGCATCGGTTGTTAAAATAAATGATTTTGAGAAATCGGGGTATTGCAGCACAGGTTCCTTACATAATTCGTTCTTTGGTACTGTGAATGATTGTTGCTGTTCTAATCCCCATTGGAAAGGTATTTCCTTTTTTAATAGTTGTGTTAAAGGTCTTGATAATTTAGAAAATTCAGGAATAAATCTCCTGTAATACCCCGCTAATCCCAAAAATTGTTTAATATTGTTTGGTGTTTTTGGTATTGGAAATTCGTGTACAGCTTCTAGTTTTTTAGGATCCGGTTTCACTCCTCCATTCCTAATCACATGACCTAAATAATTGACTTCTCTGCGTAAAAATTGACATTTATCGGGTTGTAATTTTAAATTAGCTTCTTTGAGTCGTTGCATTAATTTTTCGAATTTATGTTTGTGTTCTTCTAGAGATGATGCATATACTACAATATCATCCAAGTAAACAAATGCTTCCTGTCCTTGTATTCCCGATAAAACGATGTCCATTAATCGTTGAAAAGTTGCAGGAGCATTTTTTGAACCGAAAGGCATACGATTAAACTCATAATGTCCAAAAGATGTGGTAAACGCGGTTTTATGTCTATCGCGAGGATCCATTTCAATTTGATGGAATCCTGAAGCTAAATCAAATACAGAAAAATATTGAGCTCCACCGAGTTGATCTAGGATGTCGATTATATTAGGTAACGGATAAGCGTCTCCAATAGTTTTATCATTTAATAAACGAAAATCCAATACCATACGCCATCGCTTATTGCCCAATTGATCTGTCTTTTTGGGTACAATCCAAATTGGAGTATTATACGGCGATTGAGAAGGCCGAATAATACTATTGGCTAATAGTTCTTGTACTTGTTTGTCAATTTCTTGTTTGTGAGTTTGAGGAAATCTATATTGTTTTGTATTAATTGGATATTCGTCTATAGTCGGTATGCGATGTTGCAGTACGTGCGTCGAAGTCAGTTGTTCTCCAGGCAAATAGAAGCAATCTTGATAAGATTGTATTAATGCAATTATGCTCCTAATTTCGTTTTTATTTAAATGGTTAAAATCCATTAGGTCAAATAGTCTGTCTAATCGTTCGTCATCATGGTTGTCGGTTGAATTTATTTGGAGAACGTTTGTATGCAACTTTGAATCAATGAAATTGTTATTGAGATAAGTGGCAGTGTCTATATCGCACTGTTGTTTTGTTCCGTCGTATCGTTGAGTCGTGTCAATGTTTCGTCCGTTCGTCAAGAAATCGGCTGCTGCAGGCTTACCAGCATTTGTAGTTGAGACTGGGAGAGCTAGAACTGTCGTATTGTTATTAGAAGCGTGATTACATTTAAATTCAATTGCATTATTTTGGTCGGAAGATTGTAAAGATTCATGGTTACGAGGGAAAATTGAAAGATCAATTACTGGCACACAGTTAGCATCATTTATAATATTTTCATTTCTATCTGTATAATTCTCATTGCATTTTTTAATTTTTTGAGTTTTAACATTTTCATAGGAAGCCTTAAATACTCCCTCTTGAGTTTCATTAAATTTTGTACATATCTTTTCAGTTACATTTGAGAAATTATATTCTGGATAATGCGATTGTATTTTATCATGTGACTCTTCTTCGATAATATATACTTTCATTAGTTTTTAGAGTATTTTCCTAAGAGTTATTATATATTTCAAGAGATTTTTCCTCCTGGTTACCCACTTTCTCCCTTGGACGAGGAATCTGGAAATTGTCCCCTTAGTCGGAAGGATCGTGGTTTGGATAGGAGAATTGGGAATTTTCCCTTGAAATCTTATCTAAGCCTTTGCCTAATCCTACAAGAAGAGTCGATTCGAACATTTTTTGTTGATTAATTTTTTCTTTTTGTTTAATAGGAGCATGGAAGGTCGCTCCTTGCTTCTTATTCTGAATTTTCGTCACTAGGCGGGGAAGTTGAGATTGATTCCCCTTTTCAAAATTTTTGTTTTCAACATTTCTTGATTCGACAGGGGTTGCGATTTTCCTCCGGTGAGTTAATATGTATATAATTAAATGTACCTTGGCCGTCGCATGATGCCGCATTTCGTGGTTCTCTTTCTTCGCGGTCAAGAATATGTTCCCCTTTATCTTTAGGTTTTTCGTTATCTCTATTATTCTCAATATTCTGTATCAGACGTTACCTTCTTGCCTCGAATTAAATGATGATAATGGCTTCTTCGCTGCGTTGAAACAGAAGCTCTTCGTTGATCGGTTGCAAAGTGGTGAACGTTCGACACGTGCAATAAAATGTCGCTGATTCCCACGCGACAGAAAGTTGCAATAAAATGCGTTTGGATACGGTACAGGAGGTTCGAATTACTAGATTTATTTTCTTAAAAACAGCTTGTTTAATAATCAACAAAAAAGGTGAGTATCTTGCGAGAATCCGGATAGAGAGTGGGAAACTCCTAACTTAGCGCTGCGGTGTACCGGACTTGTGTGTCAAGAATGACGACGTTGTCTCCTCGGATCGCCTTAGCCTTAATATTTATAGTTCGCGAAAAACCAACCGTGTTCGAGCGGGATTGGTTTAATCTGAATTTCACGTTCAGACTTGAAGAGTAACGAATACGACCGTCCTTCGATGTCACATGAAAGAAACAATGTCTTGTGCTCAAGTTTTTAATCAGTATTCCAATCAGCATTGGATGCTATGTTGACGAATGTACACGAGCTGGCTCGGCAATAGGTTACATTGTTAGTTTCATAGAAATGAACAACAACAACTCGTAATTGACATCGAAGCGTCGATATTAGCATTATTTGAAGCATTTTGCAAATCACGGCATCTCTCGAAAACTTCCAAGCGTGAATTTAGATTATCTCGAGTTTGTTTTTATACACCTTCCGCATCGTTTTCCATACGAAACATTTCCATCTTTAATATCGTTATCTTTCTCGTTATCCTTTAAAATCGCGGGTCGTATATTGATAGTTGGTATTAATATTTCTATCTCAATATCCAAAGAATTAATTACGTTAGTGTAAGCCTTACCGTCAATATTTTTTATTAAGCCGGTTGATTCTACTTCTACACCTTTTCCTATAGTTATCTTGGGTAAATATCCCTCTTTAATATGCGGATTTCTGATGCGCACGAAAAACAATGCTTTAGAGCGCGCAGGAATTATTGCAGATTCTTGTGAATAAAAAGGAATTTTAGTGGTTAAGACTTCTAAGTGACCTTTTGAATAATCAATTTTAACTTTAGTTTGTTGAAAAAAGTCGTTGCCTAATATCCCACAAGATTGAATAGGAAAATCATCGGAAATTACATGAAAGTCGACAGGAATTCCCAAAATTATCTTGGTAATTTTTCCGATAGTGTACACGGGTGAATTATTAATTCCGTTTAATTTTAATATATGCGTTGAATCTAAGTCTGGAGTTCCTGAAATGCGAGCTTCTTTAATAAGGTTGGGTTCCGATCCCGTATCTAACATAAAAGTTTCAAAATAACTATTTCCATTTAAACTTAACTGAACAGTAGGCACGCAGCTTTCTTTATTCAAATTAATTTCTATCGGTCTAATTATTGGAGCTCGATTATTGTGTTTTTTGTTAGTGCAGTCATCACTGGGCGCTCCGATCCGTCGGCTCCCCGGTTCGCGCTCGCCGTCGGGGACCCTTGAAGGTTTCCCTGTTTCTTACGATTATTTTCGATTCTCAAAATGCAATTTTCTATTGTGTGACCTATTTCCTTGCAATATCTACACTGGTTTGCTAAATCTTGTGTTGTAGGATTGGAAGTATTTTCCGATGACCGATTTTCGCGACAATTACGAGCGCTATGTCCCGTATTACAGATTTGACAAATAATTTGAACGTTATTTCTCGGAGAATTTCTATTAATAACTTGTCTTTCTCTACATTGAGATGCTTGATGTCCACGTCGCCCGCACCATTGACATACTTCGTTATTAGGAATATTATTCCGATTAGGATTCGCGTAACAATTCTTCGCGTTATGACCCGGTTTATTGCACATTTGACAAATAATATTAGTAAAATTAGAGGAATTACCTCTACAATCTCTAGAGACGTGACCAGGTCTCTGGCAATTTTGGCATATAACCTGCTGATTATTAAGTGAACGGCAATTTTGAGCAGTATGACCGGGTTTAGAGCATATCTGGCATGAGACGAAATCGCTTTGTACGATTTTTACCGGCTTTTGTCCGATAGCTTCTCGGAATCTACATTTATCTGCACTATGGCCCCGTTTTTTGCAAATTTGGCAGACTAAGATTTCGGTCCCCAAGGATTTTGTTGTATTTTGTAATATTAGGTTTATCTGCTGTGTGACCGGATTTTTTACATATTTGACACAAATCTGTATTGACTTGAAAACCTTGCAACCCACGTATTTCGAAAATATCCCGTAATTCTTTTTCAATTCTTAAAGCTTCTTCTACAGTTGCGGTTACATTTAAATTTCTGGCAATTCTTTGCTCTATTTCGGATTTTAGCCCTCTGATGAAACTGTGAACCAATTCATTTTCTAATAACGTTTTATAAGAGCGATCTATTGCTCCGTTATTCGTGGTTCGGTGTGCCTCTAATATACGTTTGCCTATTGCTTTCGTTCTGTTTGCATATGTGAGTACCGTTTCATCGGCCCGTTGGTAATTTTGTCCTAATTCAACTTGTAATTGCATTAAGCTTTTAGAAGAGCCGTATACATGTTTCAAAAAATTTGTTAACTGACTAATCCGCGAGAAATCCTGGTCTTGTACAGAATGACGAGCGTCGCCGGTTAATCTAGTTTGAATTATTTTAGTCAAATATTTTTCGTTTTCGGACGGTAACATGGACTTTGCTAATTCGCATCCTTCTATAAAATATTCTACAGGTAGATTTCGACCATCAAAGAAAGGAACAGCCTCTACGGCATATCGTAAAGTAGCGGAAGAGTTATTTGTTACTATGTTATCGTTTATGGTTTCTGTGGTTGTAATAAGTTCTAAATTAGATTGTTCTCTATGATTGCCTTGTTCCGTAATATCTTTTACCGTAAGTTTACTGCTGGGATCTATTTCACTTTCTGTGACAACCAGACGGAAAGAATATAAGGAATTATCAAAAGATTTATACCGCGTAGGTTCAGCGCAAAAACTAGTTTCTTCGACAGATACTTCTGCGATAGGACTCGGGGGTTTATTAGTTCTTTGAGGTGAATGAGTTATACCAAATGCGCTGAGAGAAAGTGGGCTATCACTTAAAATTTTCCGGATAGTTGAAGTATCGACGTCAGATGTAGGAGCAGGAAATGTTTCAGTGGTATTAGTGGTAGTTTGTTGGTTGTGTGGCACGAATGGTGTAGATGTATGTTGAGGTTGTTCCGATGATTCTAACTCGCGAGGACGACGAAGTGGTGTATTCTCGACAGCTCCGCGGAAAGTTTTTTCCACCTCGTCTTTATCAGATTTAGACCGCGTATTCATACCCTTTTCCAACAGTCACTCTTATCATCCCGGACGAGCCCCCAAAATTTTGGTATGTTACGTCCTAGAGGAGGAACGCAACCTTTTCGTTGGCGAGTAAGGCGAACCTCGTTCGTACACGCGTGTCAGTGAACGGGTCAGGGACCCGACGGGTCCCTTTACTCGGGCACTGACGTACGACGAGCGGTCCGTTTTTCGGTCAGGGACGCGAATCCCTTTACCGGGGATAGGACCATGAGTTGACTGTTGGAAGGGTGGGTGTGATTTTGAAATCAATTGGAAAAAAAGAATGAAATATAAACAGATTTATTAAAATGAGTAAGATAACAAAATGATATATGGCGAGGTTTAAAATATAACAATAAAATGGTATTACGGCGCGGTTTATGACAATTTAATTGAATAATGGTGTGTGTATATATGTGTGTGTGTGTGTGTGGGATAGAAGAAGAAGGAATGGAAAGAAAAAGAATAGGAATAAGAAGTTAATCAGGTGAAGGGGAACGGGAGTGGTATGGCGAATTTAAAGGAGTGGATAGTTCGGAAAAAGAGACAGGAGAATAAGATATTGGAGGGGTGGAAGGAGTGGATGCACGTGGGGGAGAAGAGGTAGGAGTATCAGGGGATAAATATTGAGAAAATAAGAAAGAAGGTAGGATTGTCGGGTCTGGATGGAAATCTATGTCTAATCCGATGCTAATTATGTTTCTGATATACTGCAATTGTTGGTCAAAATTATATGGGTCTGTTATTTCATAAAAGAGGTGGAGGACCCGATGGATGGTTACTAGCGAATGATAGTAATGGCCCACTAAAACCGTAGTTCCACAAGGGTGGAATTAGTAAGAATGGAGGTAAGGAGAGTAGAATAGTAAATAAAACTACTTATTGCTGATTCACGCAAGGAAAGGGGTGGTTGAAATTATCTGCGTGGGGTCCCAATTTCGGGTTGTCCACTCCCAGCTGGCAGCTGCTTCTCTCTCTTTTTTTTTTGGAAGGTTGGCGAGACCCCACTAAGGATAGTATTCGTGGAACACTATGCACTTGCTACACTTGAGTCTCTGAATTAAGTCTAGACCTGATTCCAAATCTGACTATGACTTTTTTTGTTTTCGTTTGTTCTTCTGTCTTTCTGAATAGTGTCGCGGAGGCGGATTACCGCGGTTTTTATATCAATGATCGGAGGCAGAAACTATCAGGGTGGGTAGAGAGATGGCCCTTTTAGAGAGGGGTGAAGCCCTAAGGAGAACCCAATGAAGTTAGGGATTTTGTTACTAATTTTTATTATTGGTCCTGGTTGACAGTAGTGAGAAAAAGTCTTAGCCATTAGCGAAGTTAAAAGACATCGTGGAAGGAGACAGTTAATTTTTGGAGATATGAATATGGAAGGGCTAAAGGGTGGAGCGTGGGTATCTCATAGTTTTAGGTGGATATAATATGATTGGCTGAATGAATTAGGCGCGACAAGCATGGGGGTGGTGGAATCTTGAGATAGAGAAATGTATACAAGCGGCCGGCTGGAAAAATTAAAATGCCGTAAATCAAAGCCTGAGATAAGAGTTTATAACCATCGGTGAAGTAGGCTTTGTTGGTTAACTGATAGGGCACATATGGTTTTGGATTGGGAAGATGTGAGTTTCAAGTTTTAGAGCAGGAATGCTCTGAGTTGCTTTGTTTTACTGAAGGTTTGTTAGCGCGGAGTTTCAAATTTTTATAGCTAGGACGACGGACACACTTGGCGAACACTACCCAGATATAAACTTTAAACGAAGACGTATATTTTTACAACAGGGCACTGTTTCCTGTTATGGAATTTTCCCGAATCGCCTTTCATTTGGCGCGACGGCTGTTCGCCAGATGGGACTGTTTCCTAATTTATATTTATATATGTATATATTCCTATTATAGTTATATTAGGAGAATATAAATCCGCGAGAAAAAAGAATTTTTGCTAATTAAATCTACAGGACGTAACATATTAATTACAATAAAATGTTTATTTCGTGTAAATCTATTTCGCATAAATATTTCGTATGGTATGGGAAAGAAATGGCCAGACAGTGATTATTTTGTATGAGAGAAACCCGAAAGCCGTTAGAACCGTTACAAGTGGAAAGGAACCCTCTTCCCTTTCCTCTTCTCGCAAAGGGATTCACATGTTTTGTGACGTGCTCGCTTCATTCTCTGGGCAGTCTTCATAACGTGAACAGTGAAAAACTCGTGTTAAAAATGGAAATCACGTTTGTACATGAAGCAACGATCAACCTAACCTATGTGCAAAATCTAGCAAAATGTGATATTACGAAAGAAGAGTTGACGGACGCAATAGAATATCTTCGAGGTAAATATATTGAATGTATGAGCAATGGAAAGATATATTTGTACGTATTGTTATTGGCCTTGTATACAATATCAATTATATTGAATTCATATTTGCAGATGTCCTGATACAATTTCCGTCCAGTCTTGTTGACAGTCGCGAGGTATTTTACAACGTCAATCAAATATGTTTTCCACCAACTATACATAGTCAAAAGTGTATTTGTGCAAAAAATTATGTGTTCATTATGTGCAGTTGGTGCAAAAAACTATTATGTTTTACATGCTTTTATACGGCATTCCATCCGCAGAGTTGCGACAGCATGACCACATTTTATAATACGTAACTTTCATTTGTGTGCCTTATTTGTCTTATGTGTGTGTGTGTATGTGTTTTTATACGGACAAAAATATTTTATTGTAATTAATAAAAAAGTTGTGTTCATATTTGAAAGACCTGACTCTCCTAATTAGTTTTGATTAATAGCGTAGAAACAAAAAAAGGAATTATACATAAGAACAATATAAAAATATTTATTACATGTCTTTACATACGAAAAAAAACGAACCAGTCGTCGGCGGGACTCGAACGCCGTCGTCGGCGCAGAAGTATTCGCGGCGCGGGAGCCTCTGTCTGCTCAGCCACGCCGGCTTCGTGAAAGAGTGTCATAACTTGCGCCCCATGTGTGGCACGACTCCGCGAGCCAAACTTTAACTGCAAATTACTCGTAAACAAAGACGCATTCACGCATATTATGTTAGGGTGTTTATACACGGCATCATAGCTATCGAGTGTGCTATGACTCGTGTTGAAATCAATGAAGCAGGTTGCGTCATCTCCTTGTGAATGTGAGAAGAATAATCGATTGTGATTGTTCAATTTCTTAAGACTTAAAGCTTAAAACAACTCTTGTGTCTATAGACTGTAATTTATTTAAGGCTCAACCTCCAATATATATAGTTACACCAGATCTCGGCAAAATGTGCACGCGACGGCCGATTTTCGACTATCTCCGCCCACCGCTATTCCCTTTACCTCGCCGCTCCGCGCGCTGCCTACAAGTCGCTCGAGTCCCAGGAGCGTGTTTCCAATAGTTTTCCATGTCACCCATGAAGTACTATTGTTGACGCGTTTTTTTTTAAGTGGTATCCCCAGTAAGCCTAATCCACTGATGACTGTAACAACCCGTAACTAATTGAACAGAAGCGAAATAAAATATGTTAAATGAAGAATATTCAATTGGATTTTCGGCGTCTTTTATTGGTAAGAGTGGAAACGTCAATTTGGATATTGCATGTAGCGAGCCGCATAAGATGTGGTAAGGAATCGTCGCTTAAAGAAGAACACTTCTCATTTTTTATAAACTTTATTTTTGAAAAATGAAGAGGCCTCTGGGGATACCACTTAAAAAAAGAACGCGTCAACAATAGTACCTCATGGGTGACGTGAAAACTATTGGAAACACGCTCCTGAGGCTCGAGCGGCTTGTGGGCAGCGCGCGAAGCGGCGAGGTAAAGGGAATAGCGGTGGGCGGAGATAGTAAAAAATCGGCCGTCGCGTGCATATTTTGCCAAGCTCTGAGTTACACTAATAAGTTAATATCGACATTATTATGTTCAGTGTCCTCATAAGTAGAATAGTAAGACGGGTTCTAACCCAGGAATGTTGAGAGGGACGCGAGGAACTCAGGGCGGGGTATGACGTCGCGCGGGGAAGGGGAACTCATGGTGGCACGTCACGCAAGATGGCGGACGTCACGCATACGTCACGAGAAAAAAAATGTATTGGGATGTAGGTAGACTCAAACTCGGGCCCTCGCGGTTACTATCCAATGCTCCAAAAGCTCCTAGACCACCGTCGCCTGTTGCTATTAGACGTTTAGTGAAGGTTCTTAGAATGTGCACGATGACGTCACGAGAGAAAAAACTGTCGGGCTACTGCTAGACTCGAAACCTGGGCCCTTCCGGTTACTATCCAATGCTCCAAAGCTCCTAGACTACCGTCGCCTGTTACTATTAGACGTCTAGTGAAGGTTCTTAGAGTGTGTATGATGACGTCACGCATATGTCAAAGAAAAGATAAGTTGAAACTAGGTCAGAATCAAACCCCAAGCTCTTCGTTTGCGCCATATATAACGTCTCTCGAACGTCTATTGAACGTCTCACGAACGTCTAATAAGCATCATACCGCAAATAAAGAACTGTATTTTTATTAACATAATTAACATATAAAATCCTAAGAAAGGGGATAAGGGAAAGTTAGAAGAAACATCTGTACATTTGAAACAATGATTTATTATATAGCGTCGTACAAATTTCTTAGAGACCACCAATTGAAAATTCTTATCACATTCTGTAAGGCACAATTTTTCACATGATTATTACATCGAAAAGTATTATTCAATTTTTGCAGGGAGGGCATATCGTCGTAATCGGCGTCCATGGTCTTAATCATCACGCTGCTTCTCACATTGTTATCCAGAAGTTGTAACAACCATTCCCGCTTCTCATGTCCCACGTACACAAATTGAGATGCATCGTCTTCAAGCTCGTCATACATATCACCCACCACAGCCGCAGTAACCAAATGTTTAGCAGTATTTGCTCTGCAGTATTTGATGGTTCCATCTTCCCATCCTAATCCATGATGATTAGCCGTTAACCAGTAGGCTCTCGATTTGTCTGATCTTGTGAGCAGATGCCATGGCATCGGACTCGTGAAGATGTAGTGTGAAAGAATAGTTCCATTCTTCAGTATCGCCGCTTCTTTTACAATAAATCTTTTTCCAACCATGTACCCTTGTAGATCCACAAAAGTCGGTACATCAATGGTGAAATATTCTTCGACACGTCCGGGAGAGAAATGTTGTTTATAGTACTTTGTTCTATGTATTATTCTTTTCTCGTACATACTTTCTGATGTTAGTTAAGTTTGCGCACCATGTTGGTTAACGGGCTGTATTCAACTACACGATCATGCAGGATGAGACAGTATGCAGTAGTATTCGCCGGTATATTCTCCTTACACTCAAATTCTATCCGCACATCCACAGTGGTACTCTTGACGGACTCATATTGACGCGAACAATCGATCACCACGAAAGGACCTAGCCGCAGAAAATCGGTTGTTATAGTTGTTAACCATACCTCAGCACTGTCGCATCCATAATACGATTTACGAAAACGTCTATACATATCGTAAAGTATTGCGTATTTATTTTTTGCAAAGTCCAAATTCATGTCATCATACGGATAACACTCTGAATTCAGATAGAGCTTCGCGTTGATCAATTTGCAGTCATCGAAACAAGTTATATTTTCTGACATGACATTCTTCCGGCCAGTCTGCAACGCAAAGATAACGTATCGAGGTTTTTCTAAATTAGTAGCAGTTTTGACGGTCCACTGGTGTTTGGTTGTGCTTTGCAGTAGAGGAGATTCATACAGATCCCACGAGCGGAAACTCATACTCAGGTATCGTCCGTTCTCCAAAGTTTTCAGCATGGAAAATTTATTGATATCGTTCAAAATTATGTGAGGCATTCGCCATTGTATCTTGAATAGCTCAATCTTAGGATCCAGCACTGAAGATCCTAGTAGACTGTTGTCGCTGTGCGATCGTAATAGAATCAATTCGTGACGCGCGTTAATCACTATATGCTTGTAGTCTTCACAGAATCCTAGCAACACGCTGAGTGGTACACAAAAGTTGAAGTATCCGTCCGGCGAAATAGTGTCAGTCGTATCCCACGTGGCATTGTTCATGACCACATTTTTGTCTGAAGATATCGATACATAGTTTTTAAGCGTTGAAGTTATTCCCACGTTTCTGTTACGATCAATCTCCACACCATCCAGTTCATAACGAATCTCATCAAACATGAATGCAACGCAATTATATCCCAACGTTACAGTCGCACCATCGACTGCAACTTGTTTCGTCACCTTCCCCTCGATATAGGGATAACTCTCGCATGGCAATATATATAAATCCTGCTGCTGTATGGGTATTCGTATCTCGTCGCTATATCCAAACGTTGTGTTAGCGTATGGATTGTACGTATGTGTCTCAATCTTGACGATGTGCTCGTCAAAGATCGGTTCACTTCCCATGTTCAAAATGTCAATCATTTTTCTCAATCGTTTCGTACGATGAATCCCAGAGATTTCAAAAATTCAACGTTCAACGCGCTGAGTTTCTTTCGAACGAGGGATTTTGTACTGTTAATCGCGTGTCTCGTAAAAGATATATGTCCAGCTTGTTTCTCCTGTTCTACTTGGTTCACCACAAGCATTTCATAGGATGCGTTTATCATCGTCGCCATCGTACATGCAATCTAATGGTAATTTCTTCTCCTCGAAAATCGAGCAATTGTCCTTCTTGATCGACGATACGCACCATTAAATCTGTAATGCTCTGTGCGATGATTGGAAGGTAAATGACATGCGCCGGCGTTTCCGATATCCTGGTGGCACCTTAGGCGAGAATTCATGTATAGTATGTACACGCATACTGTTGCTGTACGCACCACTGACAACGTTGCATACGAACGATATTAATGTTGACAATCTTAATCGGTGCGTCCGATTCGTACCATTGTTGCGGTTCTAATATATGACTCGATAAGAATCCTAAAAGCGAGCCAATGTTGTTCGGTTTGCTAAAATTTATTCTATAAGCACATTTTATTTCGCTCTTCATCGTATTATTATTAGCACGAATTATTATAGGATATTCATTCGCGTCATCTCTATATGGATTATTTTTGGAACGTACTGTTTTTTGAGAATGTAAAATTGCATTTTTTAAATATTCGTATATGGCACGCAATTCGTATGATCCTTCAGGAATCGTAATTTCTTCGTCGTTAGCACCATAGTAAAATTTATTATTCACACAAATTGATAAATTTACATTTGGTATCGTATTGTATATTTCGAAATCCGTTAAACCGAACTCGTAATCGCCATCGCTCAAATCTATAGCGGGAAAGTAGCTCACCGTAAGGGTGCTACTGTTGCCAGTCAACGTAAGCGTTAGCGACATGTTCGCAAATTGCCAAGTGAATACTGATTGCTGTTAGTGGAATGTTGTCATTTAAATCCATAACGATCCTCTACCGTTTGGAGAAACTCTAAACACAATTGTCCGCATATGCTCTGACTGTAATGTTGATACGACGTGAGATTGTACACAATTTTCACTACATCTTTCTCAAGGTATCGAATCAATTCCTTGGGCGATCGAAGATTACCAAAACTATCAAAATATACTGCGCGATTTCCTCTTTTCACATACGCCACCCAGTGTGTACCTGGTCTCTCTGTGTTGTCTAAATTTACAATATTACTCTCGTTTTGACTCCATCTATTGGTAAGGCGTCACGCATGAAAACAACCCGAAAGAATGATATACGCATACGCCTCGCTAGTCTTTCCAACTGTACGTTAGTCATTGCATCCATGGGTAATTTTAGCGTCTCTTTGACGTTTTTTTTTCTGCAGCGCCTTTCCCGCGCTTGTGCGGAGCAAGATAGATTCCGCGACCTTTCATAGCGCGATCTTCCATTGCGCGATGACGTTTTAATTCTTCTAGCTGGCGTTCCGCGGCTTTGCCATCCATTCACCGCTTTTGCGACACCCGCCGCTCCACCGACTAGTGAACCGAGAACTCCCAGTAATAGTAGAACTGGTAAAATATCACCCCGTTTTGCTATCGGAAGTGCTCGTTTTCGGATTGTTTTCTTGGACGACTTCTTCATGCCCATGCCGATTTCGTTTTGACTTTCATCGCAGCCCAAACGACTGCAGCAGCCGCTCTCTCGCCTAGAGTTGAATCTTTCGAAGTTATGCGTTTCCACGCTTTTACAGCGAGAATCTTATCCGCCACGTGCCGATCAGCGAGATTGTTGCTACGCGAATAGGCTATATCGTGCTCACGACACGCCGCGTCCAATGAATTAATGTCTCGATCGCCTCTGGCCAATCGTTTTGCCAAGCGAGTTCCAGGACCACAAAATTGATATCCGAGAATGTGTGGTTCGATAGGAAGCGCATTTATCGCGCGATTCAATAGACCGCTGCCGACTTTGACTTTTGTCGATGGCATTCACTACAGTCCCGGATCAGCGGTGCCGGACCGTCGATATTCGTTCGCTGCCACGGACGATTGTAACGTTCCAAACATCGACGATACTGAACCTCTGAATCGACTGTTATATGTTCAGGGAGTCTGTCCCACAAATCGTCAATATACTTTGCAAATTCGCGTAACAAAACAATCTTCGGTATGTATTTCAACTGTTCGGAGGTTAGCTCTCGAATATCACGAGTATTTGTCAGAAGGAGCAACATTTTCTAAACTGAGCATTTCCAAGATCGACGCATCTATATATAGCTCAATCGCAACGATCCGTTAACAAAATCAATTTTGTGACTCGCGAGGGAAACATGCGGTTCGTGAAGCAACCGACGTCGATACGTGTGACAAATGTCGACAATAGAACGCAACCAATGATTGAGAAAGAGGCGCGCAGGCATAGAAACATGCTTCCGAACACCATACGTGGCATCATATATCCCTCGAATTGCGGCAAGACGAATGTTCTCATTAACTTGCTGAAAAGTCTGCACGGTCTGCGTTTCGAGAACTTACGTGTACTCAAAATCGTTGCAACAACCTAAATATCGCTACTTGGAAAATTTGCTGAAACCGATAGATGAAATTGGATACTTTACATTCTCCGATAACAGCGACGTAATTTCAACCACTGAAGCGTTCAAAAATTCCATTTTTATCTTTGACGACGTGACATGTGACAAGCAAGATACGATAAGAGAATACTTTGCCGTGGGTCGTCATTCGAACGTTGACTGTTTCTATCTCTGTCAGACGTATGCAAAAATACCCAAGCATCTTATACGGGATGTATATCTTCTGTAAATAATGTAAATCTTCTGATTCTCTTTAAACAGGATGGCACCAACTTAAAACATGTGTACAACGATCATGTGAATACCGACATGTCATATGAGGATTTCAGTGCATTGTGTCACAAATGTTGGGAGGATAAATATGGTTTCACAGTGATTGATAAGGACAGCTCAATGACCAACGGACGATACAGGAAAGGATTTAATGACTTTGCTGTGATGTGAGATGCTCAATCGTCGTTGCAACCTCAACGTGGTAACATCTTCAACGTCCACGAGACAACCATATCAATGATGAATAGTAGCGTGAAGATCATGGATCATGAAAAGGTAGCGGAAGAGATTGCGAAAACGAGCGGATCGATCCGTAAGAAGTATCGCGCTTTGAAAACCGGTAGAATTGTTGAAAATGCTGCATTGGAGAGACACTTTAAACCTATTATTGAACCTCTCAAGCAAATCGCGGGAAGCAGCGCTAATGTGGAAAGTAATGTTGATGTTAAAACTGAGTCACTATCAATGAGTACAAGCGACGAAACAAAGAGTGTAATATTAAAATCCGAAAAAAAGATAAAGCGTAAGGCAAAACTTTCACTAGCCGTATTGACTCCGCTGAAACGGAAACTATTCAAAGATCCTCCGATAGTTCCTACATCGACGGGAGCTCTATAATATGAGGAACCACATGAACCTTCACCGATCGACAATCTACTCACTGATGATGATGATGATGAGAATGTTTCCGAAACCCCCGATGAACCGGTAGTGACATCCGTTAGACGTCAGTTGCGAACGTACAAAGGACAACAAACTTTACATGATCATTTTGGTCCGTTGGGTCAAAAATATATGGGAGCTATGCTAAGTAGTGGAAAAGATAACACCATAGATTATGTTTACGGCGTACGTCTTAGTAACGATGGAGTGATGTTCGGTGATAAACGTATCGATGTGGATAGAGACGATAATATAATCATAGGCGAAACGAGATACATTGGAACTTCCGGTCTTTATGAGCTAATATTCAAAAGAATTCCCAACGATTCTGTGTACACCGAGGCGGATATGCAAAAATACAAAAATATACTATTGGCGACGAATGCTCACAGACGCGGGTACTTCTCGCAAAATCCGATACTCGGTAACAAGGGACACAAATATAAACATATAATCGCGCCCCTAGTATCACATGCGTCGAGCGATAAAGTGGCCGGAATAGGTTTATACGCATCGCAAGCTATGATGACCTTAAATGACAACAATATCGATTACGTGCATTGGGATGATCCCAACGAGCTAGTGGATCGTCTGCGATTGCTTGATGCTTCATGCCAAGCTGGCAACAACGCTCATGACAACGAAATTTTAACGATTATCGAAGAACTCCGCGAAGCTGGTCTTATTATAAATTAAACAGCGCTGCACTGACACGAGTCAGTCAGTCAGCCAGTCGGTACAGCATCGGCGCAGCTTGCTAGACAGCAATAGTTCTCCGATCGAAGCGCATTAATGGAATGAACACGTTAAAAATTACGTACATGAAAATGCCTTTTGTTTAAACGATGCCAAAGTTTTTGATGCAAAATCGCGCAAGATAAAAAATGTAGCGCAACCTGAAGCCGACAGTGACGTTGCAACCAAACGATACATACATGAAAATGCCCTTTGTCTAACCGACAATAGTAAAGGTTTTGATGGCAAATGTTTCGATGCAAAAATGCACGCGATACATAATATACCGCAGCCGGAAGCCTTCAATGACGCTGCACACAAATATTATGTGGATGAGAGTATAAAGTCTGTAAAACTTCTGTTGCATGAAAGTAACGTTGAGAAGAAGCAGTATATCGATGAGAATATAAATGCTGTAAAGCTTCTACTGCATGAGAGTTGAGAAGAAGCAGTATGTAGATGAGAATGTTAAAAAATTGAAGGATTGGTTGGAAGACTACCGGAAGAAAAACATACAGAGCATAAATAGCATTCATGAGAGCATGGACCAAATTTTAGACTGGACATGCTCAGAGATAAAGAAATCAAGGGAAATGTAAAAGTAGAATATTACAGTTAAATTGACATACAGTGCTGGACAAAATAAATCATACACCTTTCAACTATTTGAATTTGTTAGTGTAACTATTCTTACAACAAGCAAATATATTATGAGATACAGGAAAATCAAAGCATTTTAAAGTATTTAAATAAAGGAAATGTGAAATAATAAAAATTGTGCTCAATTTGTTTGCAAATAATTTATTACTCAATATTGGTACATTGTATTCTGGACAAAATAAATCATACACCTAAATGATATATGGTAGGAAACTGTCAATATTTACATTTCATCGTTCTGCTATTGTTCGTCATTCTACTGTTTGTTTACATTGTATATATGACTAGAGTTTATGTGTTCGGTGAAGCAGTAATAATTGTGACAACCAAGAACAATGTCACAGAAGCAAATTTCTCTTGATATCCGAAATTTAGTCATTCGCGACCGACAGAATGGTAATTCTTTTAGAAAAATTGCTAATAAATACTTGATTTCTGTCGGAGCAGTGCAGCACATCTGGAAAAAATATGAAACACATGGGATTGTGGCAAACTATTCCGGAAAAGGTCGAAAACGGGCTACAACTTTTCGTGATGACACCAGAATCGTTCGAATGGTAAAACAAAATCCGAAGCTATCATCGCGAAACATTGTGGAATCGATGAACCTGACTGTTAGCAGTAGAACTGTGCGTCGTAGACTTAGGGAAACTGGACTAAAAAGTGTGTTCGCGTCAAAACGTCCTTTCATCAATAAAATAAATAAGAAAAAGCGATTCGAGTTTGCCAAGAAGTATGCGAATATGCCTCTAAGTTTTTGGAAAACAGTATTGTGGTCTGATGAGAGCAAGTTTGAGTTATTCGGACAAAAACGACGGTCTAGAGTATGGCGAAAATCTGGTGAGGGTCTCAAAGAAATAAATGTTCAGAAGACTGTAAAACATGGAGGCGGTAATATCATGGTATGGGGATGCTTTGCATGGTCTGGTATCGGTAATTTGGCTCGAATTGAAGGTATTATGACGGCAGAAAGATATATTGATATATTGTGCGAGAATTTGGAAGAATCTCTTTTGAAATTAGATTTAGAAACTAACTTTATCTTCCAGCAAGATAATGACCCGAAGCATAAAGCGAAAAAAACTATTGCCTTTTTTAAATCTAATAAAATAAAACTGCTCGAATGGCCGCCACAATCACCAGACTTAAACCCCATTGAAAATCTGTGGGCTTATTTAGATAGGAACGTGGATAAAACGAACGTAACTGACAAGACATCGTACTATGCAGCACTTCAGAAAGCTTGGGAGGATATTGATCCTGAATATATGAAAAAATTAGTCGAGAGTATGCCTCGCCGACTGGAAGCAGTATTAAAAACTAAAGGCGGCAACACCAAGTACTAAGCACCATTAGAATTAATGTTCTTTGTTCGTGACTACTTTTTTCTATAAGTGTATGATTTATTTTGTCCAGGGCACAACGCACCAATATTGAGTAATAAATTATTTGCAAACAAATTGAGCATAATTTTTATTATTTCACATTTCCTTTATTTAAATACTTTAAAATGCTTTGATTTTCCTGTATCTCATAATATATTTGCTTGTTGTAAGAATAGTTACACTAACAAATTCAAATAGTTGAAAGGTGTATGATTTATTTTGTCCAGCACTGTATAGTATCGACACAAGCGAGAGACGGGTCATCATAAGCTGCAATGGCGAAGCAATCATCAAAATTTAACAAAAAGAAGAAAAGTTCAGAGAAGCAGCTCATCGAGAAGTATCGGTCCCCCCTAATATCTTCAGTTAGAATGCATTCTGCAGAAAATGTCCAATAACAAAGTCATATGGTTTCAAGCGGGGAGTAAGATGATGACCTAGACTTTGACCTTGATCATGTCCTTCAAGGTCATTTCAAGGTCAACCTTATTTTTTTAAATAGAACTCCCAACATTTTATTGCATATTCTTATAGCTTATCTCGAGAGCTTTCCAAAACACTATAAAACATTTTTTCATTGAGTATTTTTTGAGTTATAAAGGTTTGAAGTTAACAATTTTTTGACACAAAATGTAAAATATCTTGTAAAATATTATTTAGTTTTCAGTAATCATAACCTTAATACTTTTGTGCGCGAAATAATGAGACCAATTAATTGGTTTAAAGAAAATATATTAATCGAAAAGTATCGGCTCCCCCTAATATTTTCAGTAAGAATGCATTTTGGAAAAATGTCCAATAGCAAAGTTGTACGGCTTCAAGCGGTTATGCTAGTAAGCTATCGCGGAAAACTGCCTGAAGGTGATCGCGAGAAGCTGCGAATGCGTGATGTCCGAAGGCGTTAGCGGGAATTTGCCCGAAAGCGTTGGCGGGGCTGATCTTTCTTGTCTCACTCTTGCAGGCATCAATAGTAATACAAGCTCTTGAGCAAACAATGCGGATCACTGATTTGAATCTTTGATGCAGTGCTGTCTTCTTCTTAGCGAGCAGTAGTCCGAAGACGATTTTGATAGACGCATCGAATTTTGTGATCTTATGATGGAGATGATTGTCGACGATCCTCTATTACTTAATAATATTGTTTTCTCTGATGAGGCAACATTTTAACTGACTGGAAATGTAAATAGACACAATTGTAGATACTGGAGTGACGTTAATCCTCACTGGAAAAGAGACAATCATACCCAATACCCACAAAAAGTATGGGCTGGTATTCTTAATGGTAGACCAGTTGGCCCTTTCTTCATTGAAGGCAATTTGACAGCACAAGTATACACAGTCATGCTTCGCGAACAAATTGTTCCAGCTATTCGAGACATAGCTGGTGGAAACATGGATGAAATTTATTTCCAACAGGATGAAGCTCCACCTCATTATGGTGTCATTGTCCGTCAATATTTGAATGAGGTCTTTCAGGACAGGTGGATAGGGCGAAGGGGTCATATTGAGTGGCCACCTCGGTCTCCGGACTTGACCTCACTTGACTTATTTTGTGGAGTTACTTGAAAAGTAAAGTTTATGCCACCAAGCCTCAAGATTTAGATGATTTAAGAGGGAGAATAACTCGAGAGATAGAACTAATACCGCCGGAAACGTTCCGGAATGCGGTTTCAGCTGTTTATAACAGATTGGCACATTGTCAGGCTGTTGAAGGGTAATAATTTGAACATTGGTTGTGAATTGTTTGGTACAATTGAATACTTTGCCCAAGCTGACCAATTGGAATGAAATTCGCCTTAACTGGTCGGAATCACATACCACTCTTGCCTTAACTGGCCGGAATCACACACCATTCTTGCCTTAACTGGTTGGAATCACACACCACTTTTGCCTTAATTGGTCGGAATCACGCATCACTCTTGCCTTAACTGGCCGGAATCACACATCACTCTTGCCTTAACTGGTCGGAATCGCACATCATTCTTGCCTTAACTGGTCGGAATCACACACCACTCTTGCCTTAACTGGCGGAATCACACACCACTTAACAAATTGTTAACTTCAAACCTCTATAACTCTAAAAGTACTTAATGAAAAAATGTTTTATTATAGTGTTTTTGGAAAGCTCTCGAGATAAGCTATAAGAATATGTAATAAAATGTTGGGGGTTCTGTTTAAAAAAATAAGGTTGACCTTGAAATGACCTTGAAGGACATGGTCAAGGTCAAAGTCGAGGTCATCATCTTACTCCCCGCTTGAAACCATACAACTTCGTTATTAGACATTTTCTCCAAAATGCATTCTAACTGAAGATATTAGGGGGGTCCGATACTTTTCGATGACTTTGTATAACAAATTTACATGCTTTTCCTTCTTATTAACGAAACGTATCGGAACGATCGTATATGATTTTTTCTGCTTCTTTTTATCTTGTATAGTGTATATGTTGATAGAGATATTGTTTAGCTGTTCAAACTTTTTAATTTGGTTTATGCACATTGGAAATTCAATGTCTTGCATATTCAACACCGATGTACAGTGTAGATACGAAGATTGACGATCTGCGTGTTTGTCAGCTGGACATAACGCTGCAACCACCGCCCATATGAAACATGCATTGTCCATAGATTGCACGTTGATTATAGCCCGTTTCATTTTTATTTCGCGCAGTAACTCGATGTGACATCCCGCATGCAATGGATTGTACTTGTTAACATTAACGGTTAGATCGAGTATGCGCGAGAGTGCCCACGCTAACTCGTTCCTGGAATTCTTCCAGGGACGCTAAGGTGGGTTCGATAACACACGTCACGAACCAATTGTCTAAATCAGATGTGGGAAGAAGTCCAACGTTCCTCGTATTGATGCTCTTGTTCGCGCGTTTATCACCCATCACAAATTCACCGTTGAACACAGTGTTCACTTTTACGTTACCTTGTCTCTTCATAACGCTTCGCACGATATTCTTCGCATCTTGGAGAAATCGAAAAGGTTCGATATAATCTGTATTTACAATCGCCCCGGTTGATACTCGATTATTGAACGCTGTATCGATTTCTCGCTAAAAAAGTTCTGAATGTCCGGCTCCTGCGTATACGAAACGTCTGCGCAAAGTATTTTTGAAACCCTCGAGTTGCGCTATACGAGCAACCATCGAGTGCGCTGAACCAACCGATAGTCGTGGCTGTTTGCTCGGCTATGCTGTTCCAACGACTCGAGACACTCATCGCACTTTTGTTCCCATGCGAAAGTATTCGCCTAGCGAGCCTAATCGAGCGGCCTGAATTCTGGCAGCTCGCGTTCTACGGATGATGATGATGATGATGATTCTGCCATTTCTTCTAGCAAACGTTGTAAACACACTGTAACTGTGCACTCTGTTCGTCTTCAACTAAACTATAGAATGTTCTGCTTTGAACTTTTTATAGCCCTTCATTCTTCCAAAAATACATGCCGTTATCAAAATTCGGGAAACTTCCTCGACTAACTTTTAAACACATTTCTGAATCTTAAACTCATATCGACTCGTTATGGACTTTGTATGCCTAAGTGCATGCCTTTCTTTATCTGATACAATAATAGGCTTGTAGACCTACGATTTGGTATCAGCAGTCTGGTGTCAACGACTAACAAAAATGTTTTGGTTAAATGTGATATTGTAATACGCAGCAGCACTAAGTTCTTCACAGGATATACCCTATGATATGATATAATGTGCACATCATTCTTTATTTATCTAATACTACAATAAGCTTGTAGACCTACGATTTTTGATATCAGCAGTCTGGCGTCGACGATTGACAAAAATATTTTGGTCAAAATGTGATATTGTAATATGCAGCACCATTATATTGCAGCGTTTAAAAATTGTAATAAAAAGATATAAATATTATGCATTTCTGTACTGCACATTATTTTCTTTCGTACTGCGATACGCTATGATTAATATTATTTCATCGACGTATGACTATTTAATTGATTGGCTACAACGCTGTGCCAGAGAATTATTATCTAAATTATTATTTATGTAGTTTCGGAAGATATATTGATATGTGCATTAGAAATGTTGAGAATTCTGAAGAAAACGATGGAGGGGATACAGCATTGGCAAACTTGCCTGTGTTAAAAGGAGCTCCTGCATATTGTTTCGTCAGTCGCTCTGTAAAGACAAGGTTCGACAGTAGCTTCCACATAGAGTGAAACAAAATGTCTGACGTCGGAAGTGAACGCTACATAAGCAAATTATTACATGCCTGTTCAACATGAGGATGAGGATGAGGGTCACTCCAGGTGGAAACAAAACGACGAGTGTTTCGAGGAGCCACCATGCAAAATGGAACGTAAGAAGTGAGTATCAATGTGAATTTGGTTGGTACTTTGTGAATTTGGTTGGTACTTTGTGTGCACTTTCCCGACCGAATTTTTAAATGTATATAACATTTACATTATATTTTTATAGAATTCCTGAGTCATGTCATGCTATTCGCATCCTGGGGCGCAGATATGCTTTGACTGCAACGTCTCATAAGTATTTGGAAATTGGACTCAATGTACAATCTCGACTACCCATGGAAATAATCCTCGGTGACAATCGCGGTAATGAACTAATATTACATCCAGACACTTCGGGAAAACTGATGGAAAATCGTGGCGCTGTACAACGACTTCTGGAAGCGCGCAACCCATCGTACTTTTTGCTACGGATTCGAAATTTAGGAATGAAATTGTTCGAGCTAAATGGTTCAAAAATTGTAAAATTAATGCAATCTTCTAAGTGTTTGTATTTGAGTCCTGCTACAATGAACAAGTTATTTACTTATGAATATTGCATTGATCATATATATACGCAGTTGTCTGAACAGTCGTATCTCGTTAGATAAAAAATTCAAACTTTTGTAAAAGTTCTTCGAGAAAAAAATTACCGAAATATGCTATGCGGTAAAAGCGATACGTGAAAGCGCTGGCTTTGACGGTGAGTTATTTATTGATTGCGAGCTGCTGGCATGTGCTTCGAAAGATATGCGCAAAGCTGTGAGCTGTTTGGTATTCTGAGAAATAAATTACTTTGTCATATATTATGATATATCTTTTTTACTTTAGGCCACATCCTTTCTTCCAACTTTCCCTTATCCCCTTTCTTAGGATTTTATATGTTAATTATGTTGATAAAAATACAGTTCTTTATTTGCCGTATGATGCTTATTAGACGTTCGTGAGACGTTCAATAGACGTTCGAGTGACGTTCGAGACGTTGGGAGATGTTCGATAAACGTTCGAGAGACGTTCGAGAGACGTTCGAGACGTTTAGTAGACGTTCGAGAGACGTTCGATAGCGCAGTAAACGAAGGACCTGGGGTTTGAGTCTGACCTAGTTTCGACTTATCTTTTCTTTAACGTATGCGTGACGTCATCATACACATTCTAAAGGTACCTTTACATGGGAGCGTCGAGCGTCGAGCGTCAAAGCGTCCAACCAATCAAAGTTTCTTGTTTTTATCCCTGAAATAAGAAATGAAAAACTGATTGGTTGGACGCTTTGACGCTCGACGCTCGACGCTCCCATGTAAAGGCACCTTTAGAACCTTCACTAGACGTCTAATAGCAACAGGTGACGGTGGTCTAAGAGCTTTGGAGCATTGGATAATAACCGCGAGGGCCCGGGATCGAGTCTACCTACATCCCAGTACATTTTTTTTCTCGTGACGTATGCGTGACGTCACGGCCGCCATCTTGCGTGACGTCTAACCATGAGTTCCCCTTCCCCGCGCGACGTCATATCCCGCGCTTTGAGTTCCCTATTTCCTCGCATTCCCCTTAACACTCCTGGGTTAGAACCTGTCTTACTATTCTACTCTCATACATTCTCAATAAGAAAATATGTATATAAACAGTCAGTAAGCAGTCAAAGCGCCAAAACGCCATCGCGATGATCAGCGCGAGACGCATTATCGTTCAGTTTCGGCGCATATAGCTCGCCGCGGAGCGTCTATAGGATGGGCGTGACAAACGTCAAACTTTACGTAGTTATTATTACTAAAAAACAATGGGAGATATCGTTAAATAGAAGAAGACTTTTTTGTTCCTCTCGCTTAGCTCCACGCCGCTATGGAGTTCGTGTCTTACAATTATGGGACATCCTGTATATACACCCATTGCGCAAATAGTAAACATTAGGTATTAAATACATGTTTAATGTTCTACTCAAAAACTACGACATTAAACATATGTTATGTATTTAATACCTAATGTTTTTATTATTTACATAGTGAGTATATATATATATATATATCTTTATTCGAATGTTACACCCAGTTGATGGAACACCATCAAAATGAATGTGTAACAGTCAAATGAAAGTATATTTAGCCTATTTAGTTATTCAATTAATACCTCATTTACAAGTTATTAAATGAGAATACAATGAATAAACAAGGGTTTCACGAAAACATCTTTCATTTGTATATATTGTCGTTCATTGCAAACTTGAAATATTCTGAAAAATGAAGAATAAAAGACTAATTACGCTACATTATATTTTATTCAAAATATGGGTTTCTTAACACACTGGCACACGCGCACTATTGCACCATTAACGCTTTAACCGACACACATTATTAAATATCTACATCAAACTAACACTGAATATTAATGGCCACACTTAACTGACACCCAATACTGATACCCAATGCTTAACCACTCAATATTCTGTGTCTACATCAATAATATACTGAATATTGATGGTTACACCTAACGACACCCAATGTTGAGAGTGTCTACAAACCCAAGATAATAACGAATATTGATGTCACACCCAATTGACACTCAATATTAAGAAACCCAACCGACACTCAAATTAATGCTCAATTACTCAAACTAACACCGGACTGTTGATGGTTAAATTCAACTTTCAATGGTAAACACCCAATTCAGTGTTTACACCCATTGGAGGGTTTTTTTTCATAAAGGGAAACGTACCTTTTTTTCTTACATACTGACATCTAAAACAAGAATTCCGGAAATTTTTTGTAGAAAGTGTTATTAAAATAAATCTTTTATTATGAGTATAAAATAGTGTTACGTCCTAGGGAGGAGCGCAAAACTTCTCCGTTTCGCAGGGAAAGGCGAATCTCGTTTCGTACACGTGTGGCCAGGGAACCAGGTCAAGGAACTGACACCCTTCGGGTCCTTTTACTCGTTTCGCTGACGTACGACGAGNAGATATCAGGAGAATACGGTGGATGCGTTTAAGACATCCCATTTCAGGCTCTTCAGTTTGCGCAGCGTCTTTTTCGAAAACGTGTGGTCTGGCGTTGTCGTGATGAAAGACGACTCCCTTGCGATTTGACAAAATCGGACGTTTCTCTTTTATTTCTCGATTCAGATTGGTTAATTGGCGACAGTACTTGTCCGAATCAATCGTTTCGCCAGCGGGGAGAAGCTCGAAATAGATTATGCCCTTGCAATCCCACCAAACAGAGAGCATCACCTTCATCGGGTGCAAACTGGCCTTTGGCATTGCGTCACCATGCTCACCTGATTGTTTCCATGTCCGTTTGCGCTGAACATTGTTGTAGAGGACCCATTTCTCATCGCCCGTCACTAGTCGATCCAAAACGACTCGTTATTGAGCCGCCCGAGTAAAGAAACGGCTGCAGAAATTCGCTTGATTTTGTTCTTCTCGGTCAGCAAATGGGGCACCCATATATCGAGCTTCAAATCGAATCCCATCTTTTTTAAACGCCGAAAAGCGGTTGATCGGTCAACGTTTAGTGCTGTAGCAACTTCTTCTGTTGAAATTCGCGGATTATTGAGCACTAGAGTGCGCAAAAACATCGTCATCAATGTCAGAAGGTCGACCAGAGCGTGGCTCGTCTTCAAGGTTAAATTCTCCGCGCCGAAATTTAGCAAAACCATTTTTCCACAGTTCGTTTAGCTGGTGCTTCATCCTGATAAACATCCTGAATGTTTTTTACGGCTGCGGCAACGTTTATTCCCTTCCGAAACTCGTAAAGCATAACATGCCGTAAATGCACCTTATCGATACTCATTTTTAAAGTGATATTTCTCGAAGCAGTTTGTATGAAAACAAATGATTTTTTTTTAATAACAGCTGAAGACGTCACCTTTCCAACGTTATATAATATGGTAGATGGAAGTATTAATGACAACACTTTACGACGCTTATAACTCCATCTATTGAAACTCCGCACGAACTTTTGCACTCACCCAATAGTATTGTGTAACGAATTGCATAATTATATAATATTAATAATGCTCGGCATTCTTCACAATATCTTTGATTGTAGTACTCAGAAATATAGCAAACATATTTCAAATACACGAAAACTCGGCGATTTCAGGCCAAACTCATTTATTTACAAGATTCCTATAATGTCTACACTTTAACAATGCATATTTTGAACGATATGAGAATTATTTTATAATGTTTCTAAGTACGCGAGTCAGGCCTACGAGCAGCGAAATATCATAAAAAGAGGTCTATAGCGCGAGATTCCCGCGGCCGGCGGAGTTAGCTATAACCCCCTACTCACGCTACAATCTGCAGGGTCCGATTTGCAGGAACCCTGAAGATCGGGCGGTGTGTAGGCTTGTCGGAACTGATTCCGATATCGGGCGATTGGTCGGGACGACCACACGATCTCCCGACTCCCCACTCCAACACTGCAAGTTTAATCATGTTTTATCGTGTGTAGGACGATCGGACCGATCCGGCCCGATTTTTCTTGGCATTTCTTGCATTTGCCTTGCGACTGTGACGTGCTAAAAGTACGTCTTTGCACAGCAGTCGAGCCAGTCAACTAAATTAGATTGGATCGTGTGGAGAGCAGCGCCGATTTATCCCCTCCTAACCACCCTGCAAATTGACCCTGCAGATTGTAGCGTGAGTAGCGGGTTTATATGTAGCGCTCGGCGAAGACAGAAACAACAGACGTCGTCTGCTCTTGTCTACCGCCCGACGCTAGCCGAAGCATCGAGCGCTCACGGACACGGAGTCGCTCGTTTGTGTGCGCTGTCCCTCACGCGCTGTGCTGTGCTACCGGATTGCGTTTCTAGCATTATTGGATGAGTGTGAGCTGAGAGGATTCATTGAAAGTTCCTCGGATAAAGAAATGAATTGACTCTACTCGTGGGGTTGGAATAATATACACATATATTTGAGATTCGTAATTATGGTGATATCGGATTATGTTACAAATTTTACGTCGCTCGCTCGCATGGTATCGACTCAATCCGCCTCGACGGGTGCCGGCGCAGCACTTCGCCAAATCTACATAGAAAAATCCTCCGCTAATTTACACGACACGGACACCCCGTCCGAAGGCGGTCTTACGCTAATATAAATTTTCGCAAATCGCTCGCTAAAGGTTGGACCTCGGCCGCGACAACCGTCTGGACAACAAATTTCTTTTGTGGCGTAACACGATCTTAGTCGATTCCCATGCACGTGCCACCACGCATGGCACGTCTGATAGACCTGTGCCCGTGCGTGCGTTGCAGACTGCGTTCTTATGTGACGCAAGACTCTAAATACTCAAAATGCCGTCCCGTCTCGTGCCGGATCCGCCCAACCCCGAGCAGAAATGAATCTAGTCAGTCCAATTTAGAGACTAGTAGCGAGTTAGTATTGACTAGATAAGTTTTCTAGCTAGTCATTAGCTCATGACTGGCAAAATATTCGTAACCAGTCTTACTAATCCAGTTGTTGTCTAATAATTATAACTGAAAAAATAATGTTAGATGGCGCTGTTTCTTCAGAAAACAATCTAGTTATAATCTAGTTGCTGACCATTTTAAATTGATCAGCAGATTCAAGAGAAAGGTTATGTTTATTTCATAAAAATGTCTCGTAATAATCTAATAGTAACGTAGATAGCACAACTTATAGATGGTACTATTGTATAACGCTAAGATATATAGCGAGCTTGTCATGACTAAATAGCCTGTACTAATTACAAAAAATCTGTCTTTTTTCAAGTTTCCTGAAGTTATCCCGAGTAGAAAATGATCTGTCTTTTTTCAAATAATTTCCTGAAGTTATCCTGAGTCACAAATCACAGGATCGTTTAGTCGTATAGGTGTAAACACCGATAGATAAACATACTTAGAAAAATTTTAAAATCTTTTATAAACCGATGTGGTGAAGGTCGATCGAATTGTAGAAAAACAATATAAATATTCGAGACGAATAAAGCATAGGGTCACATAGAAGTCAGAGAGGAAACGAGTAAATCGGCAAAAAAGACTGTTGGAAGCTCGATAGACTTTTGGAGCGAGGGAAGCGAGGGGGTCAAATTATTCACCTGCGATTAGCGTGAGATAACGAATTTTTTACTTATATTCTATTATTATTATTACTATTAAATCCTTTTATTTTACATATATAGCTATCATGATTATAACACCCCCAAAGAAAAATTTACAATAATTATGACAGATATTGCGGATAAAGCCTACATAGACTAGTAAATTTGTATATTGCATCTTCGATATTTAGTTTTCTTTTTTAATGCTGAGCTATAAGCCCGGTCTGCAAAAGATGTTTTAAACTCTAAGCTTCAAAAAATTGATCAATCATAATTGACAAGGAGATGACGCAACCTGTTTCATCGATTTCAACACGAGTCATAGCACACTCGATAGCTATGATACCGAGTATAAACGCCCTAACATAATATGCGTGAATGCGTCTTTGTTTACGAGTAATTTGCAGTTAAAGTTTGGCTCGCGGAGCCATGCCACACATAGGGCGCAAGTTACGATATTCTTTCACGAAGCCGGCGTGGCTGAGTAGACAGAGGCTCCCGCGCTGCGAACACTTTTGCGCCGACGACGGCGTTCGAGCCCGCCGACGACTGGTTGCCATTAGAAAGAGCTTAATTAAAATAATTCGTGTTTGTTTAGAAGGAGGAAAGAGAAGGCGACCACAAAAACCCCTTCCTTCCTTCTTTCGCCCTTCTATATATATATATATATATAATAATAATAATAGAGAGAAAAGGGAATGATATTGAAATTATAAATTGTTATAAAATATTTTCCTTTTCTCTCCTTTTTTATTATATATATATTTTTTTTGTTTTATATATATAAATACTTTTTTTTTTTTGAAATAGAAAGAAAATACCATTGAAATAGTATTTTATGAAGTAGAATATTATAAAGGGAAAAAGGAAATTTATTGTTATTATAATTATTTATCTTTCCTTACTCTTTTTCTCTTCTTTCTTTTATATATATATATACATTCAAACGCAAAAAACCTGGTACACTAAAAATTTGGGAAAAAATTACAAAATTTCAAATGATCATAACTTGGTAAATAATGAAGATACAAATATGCGCAGAAATGCAAAATGAAGCTTGAAACGTCCTCTTTAAGAATATCTGAATGGTAATTATGCTCGGCCATTTTTTTCAAAATGGCGGATGATAAAGTGAGAGGATGCAAAATTGATAATCAAAGGTCCGTGTTTGCGATGGTGCATGGTGTGCATCAGGTATCGCAGCGTAATGGGACCAAATGCACATGAAAGTATAGAGTGTTATCTTTAAAATGCTACTTTACCGAGCTCGATGTGATCATTTTTCACTGAGTTGTTCCAAATTTTGCTAAAAATGCGGTTTTCTTGTTAAATTTGCACAATTCAGTGAATAAGAATCGCATCAAGCTCTATAACGAAATATTTTAAAGAAAACATTCTATACTTGTAGGTACTTTTCATCCCATTGAGCTGCGACACTTACTTTGCTCCATGCGCCGTCGCACGCTCGAATCTTTTTTTAGCAACTTCTCATGTTCTCCTTTTTATCACCCGCCATTTTGAAAAAATATCGTTGTGCACAATTTCGATAGATCTTTCGAAAAGTACGGTTTCAAAGCTTTCAAACCGTTTTTGAAATTTGCTGCTAGGATATTTAGGTGTCGAGATATTCAATTTCGAATTTGCAACAAATGTCGATTCAGCGAGGCTTAAGGGGCTAAGAGGCTCTGCGGTTCGTTTGGCTCTTTCATAATTTCAATAGCTGTGTTAATGTTTCTCTATATAATAATTTACATAACCTGCACAATATATTCAATGATTTGCATTTATTATTTTGAAAGCCAGGGAAATGAAAGTAAAATTCAATTTAGGTTCTTCATTTTGCGTAATCGATATTACGTAATAAAGATGAATTGCTTTTTAAGATACCGCTGTCATTAGCTCAAATTATGGTTGTAAGTCTTCCCAATATAAACCGCATGGAGTTTTACTGGTAGGAAAAGTCCCATTGTATGTAGTGTGTGTGTGTGTGTGTGTGTGTGTGTGTGTGTGTGTATGCGTGTGTGTGTGTGTGTGTGTGTTTGTATACCACAAGGATAAGGACCCTGTGGTTCGTCAGCTCCACAGTATTTCAAGATTTCACACCCTCCTTGTGGTGTGTGTTTGTGTGTGTGCGTGTGTGTGTGTGTGTGTGTGGTGTTACAGCAGAGATAAGGACCCCGCAGTTCGTCACTCCTGCAATTAATGACTCCAAACCCTCTCTGCTGTGTGTGTGGTGTGTGTGTACTAATAGTGGGTATGACTGCCTCGTGCGCGTATTACCTCATTCATACGATCAGGCATACTCCTTATTAGTCTTTTAATTTCATCCTGCGTAATTGTATTCCATTCGTTTTCGAGAATTATTCGCAGTTCTCGCAGTGACTGAGGAGCAGGTACGTGATTTCGTACTTTCCTGCCGAGGTTGTCCCATAAGTGTTCGATTGGATTTAAATCTGGACTATTTGCTGGCCAATCGAGTCGATTTATGCCAATTTCATCGAAGAAATCAAGCACTCTTCTCGCAGTGTGTGGTCGAGCATTGTCTTGCATAAACAAGAAGTTCTCTCCGATGAAGGGTGCGTAGGGAACAATAGACGGAATGAGTATGTCTTCCACGTATACATCTGCGTTCATATTCTTGTCAAAAAAGTGCAGATCTGTATGAGCATTAGCTGAAATTCCTGCCCAAATCATTACAGAGCCTCCATTGTAGCTGTGCCTCTCACTTACCGTACAGTCTGCAAATCGTTCTCCACCGCGACGATAAACTCGTTCTCGTCCATCTGGAGAATAGACACAAAAACGAGATTCATCGCTAAAGAGTACTTTGCTCCAGTCTGCGTAAGTCCAGTCTCTATGCTCAACTGCAAAATTGAGTCGAGCTACGCGATGGTGACATTTAAGCAAAGGTACAGCTGCTGGCCTGCGTGAAAGCAGATTTTGTTCCTTTCATCTTCTCCGAACGGTGTTAACGGATACATTAATGTTGCGGACATCCCTTAAATTGTTTCTAATTTGAACAGATATTCGATGTCTGTCTCTTAACGAATTTGAAACAATAAATCGGTCATCATTGTGATTGGTACATCGAGGACGTCCCGAACCAGACCTTCTATGGAAAGAATTGGTTTGTAAGTACCTGGCATAAGCACGTTGCACAGTTGACACTGGCAAATCAAGTGCCTGAGCAACGTACCTTCGACTTCTGCCATCTTCAATTAAAGCAATAACTTGAGCAGCCTTTTCAGGATTTATCGTCGCCATAATCGACGCAATAATTTCGATGCGAAACAATCAATTATGGTTTAAATTGATGAAGTTGCACGAAGCAACGCGCCTCGAAAGGAAAAGATCACGGAAAAAGAAAAGTCGCACGAGGCAGCGCTTATCGGAGTGAACACGTTCGGAAAAGGAAAATTGTTCGTCTTTGTTTATTGTCTTGGCACATACATTTAAGAAAAATCCAGTCAAACCAGGCGTTAAAGCCCGGCGCGCCGACAGAATCTCAGTCAAGCCAGAACGTAAGCCCGGCGTACTGACAAACTCGCGAAGTCCAGCGTACAAGAGATATTGCCACTATCGGCGGTGGACCGTACGAAGGCCAAAAGCTGTACGAAGGCAATCTCTGATCGTCTCCGCGGGCACTCTTATATGCCCTGGGCAGCTCGAACTCGCGTGCGAGCCGAGAGGCTCGCGCGCGCGACAACCCAGATCGCCGCGTCGTGGCGGCTCCGCGGACTAGGAGCGCCAGGGAATTTCGACGTTCAGGTGGCGTCCAGCGACTCGGCATCCCGCGCGCCGGGTCACCGCGAACTCAGGCGCGATACTGAACAGCATATTCAAGCTGTGTACCATAATGGCCAATCGTACGGAGAAGGTAGAGAGCTAGGGACAGCTTCGCGAACTAAAGTGTATACCATAGTGATCATGCGTAACTGAAGGGTAAAGAATGATAACTTTTGATAAAAATTAAATTTCCAATTCGCAAAATTGTGTAAATTATTGTATAGAGAATAATGAACGCGGCTATTGAAATTATGAAAGAGCCAAACGAACCGCAGAGCCTCTTAGCCCCTTAAGCCTCGCTGAATCGACATTTGTTGCAAATTCGAAATTGAATATCTCGACACCTAAATATCCTAGCAGCAAATTTCAAAAACGGTTTGAAAGCTTTGAAACCGTACTTTTCGAAAGATCTATCGAAATTGTGCACAACGATATTTTTTCAAAATGGCGGGTGATAAAAAGGAGAACATGAGAAGTTGCTAAAAAAAGATTCGAGCGTGCGACGGCGCATGGAGCAAAGTAAGTGTCGCAGCTCAATGGGATGAAAAGTACCTACAAGTATAGAATGTTTTCTTTAAAATACTTCGTTATAGAGCTTGATGTGATACTTATTCACTGAATTGTGCAAATTTAACAAGAAAACCGCATTTTTAGCAAAATTTGGAACAACTCAGTGAAAAATGATCACATCGAGCTCGGTAAAGTAGCATTTTAAAGATAACACTCTATACTTTCATGTGCATTTGGTCCCATTACGCTGCGATACCTGATGCACACCATGCACCATCGCAAACACGGACCTTTGATTATCAATTTTGCATCCTCTCACTTTATCATCCGCCATTTTGAAAAAAATGGCCGAGCATAATTACCATTCAGATATTCTTAAAGAGGACGTTTCAAGCTTCATTTTGCATTTCTGCGCATATTTGTATCTTCATTATTTACCAAGTTATGATCATTTGAAATTTTGTAATTTTTTCCCAAATTTTTAGTGTACCGGGTTTTTTGCGTTTGGATGTATATATATAGAAAAGTATAAAATAAAATACGATATATATGTATATGAAGGTATAAGAACATAAAATATATATAGATACAATGTATATAAAAGTAAAAAGGTATAAATATGTGAGAAGAGAAAAAAAAATATATATATTGGAGTATAAGAAGATATAATATATATGTATTTATGTATTCTGATTATTAGTATTCGCTTGTAATGAGTTCAGCTTGGCCTAGATCAATTAATTCTGTTCTTAAGGAACTATAGCTTAGTCGATTAGGACGAGACATCTGCATTTCGACTTTCGCGGATTGTGAGGATACAGTCCTTCGGATCTTCATCCATCCTTCCTCGCCTTCCGCCAAAAGTTTGGTTAATTGCTTAGCCTTTGTTGACCATGTTAAGGATGGTCCTGCAGGTTTTATATTATATAAGCTGCAGGAAATGGTTTGCCACGGCATCAGGTAGAACTGGTCCGGTAGTTGATATATATCAGTAAACGCTTTTACAACATATTTTCCCTAGTCGCCCAATCGTATGAAGGCGACTCCTTTTCTTGTTGCTGTTACTGTACCTCGACACCATTGGTCGAGGTTACGTACTGCTACTATTCTTCCTGGAATGATCGCATGAGGTAGCAGGATGTACCTATTCGGTCTTCTTTTTAATACCCACTCCAGGTCTTCTTGTAACTCCAGGAGCGTTGTTTTGTTGTACTTAAGTTGTACTCAAAATAATGTGGGAGATTCCACTCGGATGATTTGCACGGGTAGAGGGTTTCGAGTGAGTAAGTTAGTGTTGATATGTGTGATATTCATTCCTAAAATAAATGCAAATATATATATATATATTTTTGTATGAAGACAGAAGTTTAGGATTTGAGTTCGAAGGTATATGGAGTATTGTCCTTTTGTGGAGAGAGTGAATAAAGTCGTTGGTATTCCGTTTGATTGGTAGAACTAGAAGGTTCGGTGATTATGGGGGGATGGGTTGGTCCCACATTGACAGTTTGTAATTCAATAGCTGCTTCAGTTTTGGTGGTCTTCCTTCCACCGATTAGAATTAATAATTGTGTGAGAGAGTCCCAGAGAGCTCCTATTAAATAACAGGAACACCCATATATTGAGTGTAGTGCGAAAACATGTAAAATGGTGTCCAGTAATAGTTTAATAAACCGGAAAATAAAAAAGATTCCCATTATTCCAGCACTAATGTTGCCGAAAATCAAAAATCGTCCCCAGATTTTGTTCCAAGTTGAAGTGGCTAGTTTTTCTAATGAAGCTTCGTCTAGAAGGTTTGTAAATGATCCTCCATGGATCCATAGCGCTGTGGCCCATCATTGCTCGAGCCATTATATTGAGAACGGCAGGTCGTTCTGCTGGGAATAAGATATGATCTTTGAATTCGTCGAAATCCGATTGGCTGTAAATGCCGCTGGTGGCCAGTGCTCCAGGACTGGTGTATTTCCATTCTGGTTTAGTCATAGGTTTCAAAGTTGTTGGCGGAATGGATTTTATCGGATTTGGCACCATTTTGTACCAATCTTCTCCTAATTGGTACATCACAGGTGCTAAGGGGTTGCAGTTGACCTGTGTTCCTTGGCGAAGCAGTAAGTGAGTTTGTGGTGCTAAATAATATGTTTCATTTTCTCTTATTACCGGAAGTTGAGTATAGCAGTTGGGCGTTCGAGCTACTTGAACTTCCACTGGTACACATTTAATGATATGTATTACTTCTCCGACTAATATCAAAGTATAACCTGATGCTTTCATGAAATGATATGCAAATATAGGAATGATATGCATGAAATGATATGCATATATCTGGAGATTGAGTTGCTATCACCAATGCGTTCTGTAGCATTTTCTGCTCGAGATAGCATTGCTGATATAACATATTCCTGTAAAGCTGATTTAATTGTGCTCGGAAATGTTTTTCTACATACACGAATTTGGAGTTCATATATGTAAAGATGTCTGTGTTTGCCGGGTTGTGTATCTTTTTGAAGATATTCAGGTCAGTGAAGGTGTCAAAGATAAACAGTTTCGGGTGCTCCGTTTTTACTAAGGGGTAACCGCAGGCCTTTACCTCGCCTCTACTTGCTAGAGCGAAGGTAGTATCCTGTGTAGTAATAGAATATACCGTTTGGGATCCGGCGTCAGTGCTGTCTTGCATTTTGATAGCGTATCTGTCGAATAAAACTCCATAACTGCTCCCTTTGCATGAATCATCTGGTATGGTGTCCCAATAAGTATTTCCTCCTTCGATATCGACGCAATGTGCGGCTTTTAATTCGCAATAAACCCCTGATCTGAGCACCACTTGATTGGCGTTAAGTTTTACCGTTGCACTGTATTCTTGTAATGTAATCTTTACATTCGCTAATACTATGACGCTTGTCCAGCTTCCGTAATCGTCGGTGAAAGCGCTTCCATAACATGTACCGTCATTTTCAACTTTTCCCGCCAAAGTTACTGGCCTACTTATAGTTTGATTAATTTTTAGTCCTGATATATATATGGTTCCTAGTCTAGCTGTGCTATGCCAGTGTATACGTAAGCATTCTTGACGAGACGTTTCCTGAATATATGCATATTTGCCATTTGCTACGTCCATAGTATGAGAGTGCATTCCACATCTTCTTACAATATGATCTATTTCCACCTTGCATTGTCTTACCATTACAGAATGGAAATCGTTGGCTTGCAATAATTGTAATTTTAATTTAGTGGAGTTGACCTTCTGTGGCGGTATGTCGCATTCTTCGATAGTCAGAAGCGATACGGTGGTTATGTTGGATGAAGCTGAACCGCAATCATATCCGATTATTCCCTTGATAGCGGGAAGATATAAGGTGAGAATAAGTAGAATGATCCCACGATGCATCTGAAATTGTGATTATCCTAATCATTAAACTTTATTCTTGTTTACTGGAATGATGTAAGATATCCGAAGTCTATTAGGATGAACGATACGGCTGTTCTTTTGCAATTTGATTCTGACATTATTTCTGTTTATTATTTCTAGTATTATTATTTCTTCGTGTGGCCCAGTGTATTGATCTCCGAATTTTCCGGGTTTAGGTCCCTTTAATAAGAAGACATAATCTCCCGGTTTAAAAGTCTGAGGATTAATTTTTTTATCGTAATAGCCCTTAGATTTTACTTTAGCGTCAGTCAAATTGTCATTTGCTTGTAATTGCATTTTGTGTAATCGAGTAAATAGTTGTATCAAGTAATCATCATATGTTTTTATTTTGTCGTCTTCGAGTAATGGTTCGTTTGACGGCATTCTCGCGGGTCTACCGAAAACTAGTTCGTATGGTGTATGTTTAGTGCCTTCATGTATGCAAGTATTGTAATTTTGTATCGCTAAGTCTACCCATTCATCCCATTCCTTTTCATTGGTTGCGTATTGTTTCAAATATTCTCCTAGTGCGTGGTGAGATCTTTCCAAGGAACCATTTGATTGTGGATGGAAGGCAGTTGTACGAAACCTTCGTATTTTGTAGTATTTTGCTACTTTCCTTATTAGATCGCTGATAAAATTTCTTCCTTGGTCGGTGAGTACAGCTTTAGGTGGTTCAAAAATAGCGATAAATCTCTTCACAAATTTATCGGCTATTGTTGCAGCAGTTTGATCCGGTAATGGTACGGCTAAGCTGAATTTATTTAGTTGATCTTGCATTGTGAGAATATATTCGTTACCATTTTTAGTACGTGGTAATGGTCCTACTATATCCATGGCAATTTTATCGAATGTCTATCCTGGAGTATCCGTTATTACCATAGGTTGTTTAGTTTTTACTCGGACCAATTTCTTTAACTGACATTGCAGACATTGTCGAATATGACGTCGGACGTCTGATTTCAGATTTTACTAGTAATAATTCTGACGAATTCGGTTGTATGTTTTAGTTACTCTTTTGTGACCTCCTACTGGAGTGCAATGCATTTCCTGAAATATTGCTTCGCGTATATCTCCTGGTGGATATTTGATCAAGCCTTTGCAAATAATTATTCATATGGCTGAATCCAAGAATCTTGTCTGAAATTTAGTTTTGATATCGTTCCATGGTACATTCAGAATATATTCACTCTTGGCTACACTTATACTTGCGAGATTCATGCTCTCAGCAGTCTGTCGCAAATTGATTATGTGTTATATTTTTTAATATCATAGTCGGGCCTTCCTTCTGATCTTCGCTAATCGATAGTATAATGTGATACCTCTTGTTTCTTTTTATAAATTTTGTGATGCTTATTGATAGATTTGTAACTTTCGGCATTTCTTGTCTTTCGAATAATTTATTTCCTCCATCATCCACAGGATTCCCTGAAATATCAGTAAAATATAGCAAATTATCTTTGCGTAGGAAATGTAAATCTCTGGAGTCTATCAAATTGCTTTCTTTGCTTTGTGATTTCGTATTAATTGTTGCAATTGGTTCGCAGTCATTATCTTCTTCGTCCGTGTCCTCAGGTAGAGGTTTCGGCGGTAGGTTTTGTTTCTTCGGTTTTACGACCTCTTCATATGGTTCGGCTGTTTGGGTCAGCTGTTTCGCTCGATTTCGGGTCATAATAGCCCGAGAGGCTTCGGTAGGTCCCTGTGCAGAATCCCTGCATTCAGTATTCGTAGGTCCAGGCATATGGACCAAGGCCTCCACTGTTTGTGTTTTTGGTGATTCCATTGTTTCTCCGTTGGTCAGTGGCGAAATATTCTCGAGAGAGTCCTCAGTCAGTGCGCGGTCGTCGGAAGGATGCGTGTCGCGAACGTTCTCCTCGGTTGATTCCTCGATATATGAGTGATCATTTGTGAGATGTCCTTCGTGACCGTCTTCTTCGTGTTATTCTTCAGTGTCGCTGTCTTCTTCAAGAAGGCGTTGGATAATTTCTGCATCCCTTGGATCATTTGGATTTAATTTGCTTCTTGTATTTATCATCTTGCAATCCTTTGAAGATGAGTCAATAGGATTCCGTGACAATGCATCCGCATTTACATTAGTTTTCCTGGCCTTATAAACTACATCATAATCATACTCAGATAATTTCAATCTCCATCGAAGTATTCGTATGTTCGTATCCTGAGCGTTCTTAAACCACATTAGAGCTTTATGATCTGTTACAAGAATAAATTTTCTTCCGTATAAATACGGTCTAAAATGCTTAACACAATATATTATTGCTAAAGCTTCCTTTTCATAAGTATCATATTTTATTTCATTCTCACTCAGGGTACGAGATGCGTAAGCTATAGGTCGATCCTTATTAATAACTCCTTGAGATAGAATTCCGCCTATGGCATAACCGGATGCGTCGGTTGTTAAAATAAATGATTTTGAGAAATCGGGGTATTGCAGCACAGGTTCCTTACATAATTCGTTCTTTAGTATTGTGAATGATTGTTGCTGTTCTAATCCCCATTGGAAAGGTATTTCCTTTTTTAATAGTTGTGTTAAAGGTCTTGATAATTTAGAAAATTCAGGAATAAATCTCCTGTAATACCCCGCTAATCCCAAAAATTGTTTAATATTTTTTGATGTTTTTGGTATTGGAAATTCGTGTACAGCTTCTAGTTTTTTAGGATCCGGTTTCACTCCTCAATTGCTAATCACATGACCTAAATAATTTACTTCTCTGCGTAAAAATTGACATTTATCGGGTTGTAATTTTAAATTAGCTTCTTGAGTCGTTGCATTAATTTTTCGAATTTATGTTTGTGTTCTTCTAGAGATGATGCGTATACTACAATATCATCCAAGTAAATAAATGCTTCCTGTCCTTGTATTCCCGATAAAACGATGTCCATTAATCGCTGAAAAGTTGCAGGAAAATTTTTTAAACCGAAAGGCATACGATTAAACTCATAATGTCCAAAAGGTGTGGTAAACGCGGTTTTATGTCTATCGCGAGGATCCATTTCAATTTGATGGAATCTGAAGCTAAATCAAATACAGAAAAATATTGAGCTCCACCGAGTTTGATCTAGGATGTCGATTATATTAGGTAACGGATAAGCGTCTCCAATAGTTTTATCATTTAATAAACGAAAATCCAATACCATACGCCATCGCTTATTGCCCAATTGATCTGCCTTTTTGGGTACAATCCATATTGGAGTATTATACGGCGATTGAGAAGGCCGAATAATACTATTGGCTAATAGTTCTTGTACTTGTTTATCAATTTCTTGTTTGTTGAATTTGAGGAAATCTATATTTGTTTTGTATTAATTGGATATTCGTCTATAGTCGGTATGTGATGTTGCAGTAACG